>NW_023044978.1:2063182-2180682 GCF_011762505.2 Arvicanthis niloticus | reverse complement strand
ACTGAGAAATACAAGGAAATATAGACAGACAAGACATACTCTGTTCTTGGTAGTTTAGTCTTTTTAAGATCCTACATGATAAAGAATGATAGATTTGAAAGTATTCTCACTGTCATTTACCCTTTCTTATTACTGAATTCTATACCTGACACATTTACAACAATTTCCAAGCACAATCTGATGTGTGGTTGTGGTTCACTACATTGGTTTACATCTTCTGTTCAATGAAGCTCCTCAATAGACAATTATGCTAGGCTACTGTCTGTAAGCATAATGCAATGTTGATTGTTTCAGAGATTGGTTCTATTACATGGAATATGTCTTTAGTAGGCCAAGTAGTTGTTTTAGTGTACCAAATATCTCTATTTTTATCTTTATTCTTGCAAATCTTGCAGCCAGAAAAATGTTTGAGTTAAGAGTTTGATTGTGGTTTAATACTTCTTACTCTCCATTTTTCTATCTGGTTGTAGGAGGTGCTTAAGTCAGGTATTTTATTCCCAACTTGCTGGCATCAGAAAAACAAGACCAAAACTCAAGTGAGAGCACATGCTCTCAAGGAGACAAGGTTAAAGGGAACATGCTTTCACTGCTAACGGAAGTGCATAAATATACAAAAACACTGGAATTGAATTCACAAGCTGTCAGAAAATTGGTAATAGCACTATCATGCGTATGCATATAAACCAAAGGTAAATCACTATTGCATGCTCAAAGATAAAATAGCAGCTTTTTGTTTTTGAAATACTCAGAAAGTGAAAACATCCTAGCTCTTAATCAACTGAAGAATAGATAAATAAAATGTAATTCACCTACATGATGTTATTATATTCTGCTGATAAAAACAGGGCTATCAGTAAATATGCATGCCATTGGAAGTAAGTAGAAAAATATGATCCTGAGTGACATCATGCAGACACAGAATAATACATTGGCAAGGATAATACATTCTCATTTCTAACATCATATTACCCGTAAAGTGCAGCAATAAGTATTTTGAAAATCACAGAACAAAATAAACCAAATTATAAATGTGCCCCAAGTATGACTGCATGAATCTCACTCAGAAGAAGTAATTAGTCATTGGAAGAGGATACACTGAGTGAAATGTGTAAGTAAAGAAATGAGGACAGGGATCAAGTTTGGAGAAAGGGAAAGTTCAAGATATTTGAAAGTGATAGCAGGAACCCATAGAGCCCACTTTAGAAGTAATTAAAGACATGTGTCAAGGAGTTACTGGGACGTAGGTGAGGGGTGGACCAATCAAAGAAAATTAGTGAAGATTAAATTGATTTTGATTTGTTCCTGATTGGTCTTTGAGGTAGAATACAAAGGAAGATGTGGCACATCAGATCCAGTATATGCCACAGACTGTGAGTTCCAAGCTGGCATGATATTGGGGCAGAAGTTTAGCTTGTCTCTGGTTAGAGTGGTACTCATGGGAGATAGCCAAGTCTATGAAGATAGAGAGCAGGCAAGGCTGAACTTTTGCAGGTATAGGTGTAGGTGACTAGGTTCCAGGAGGGTAGAACACATTGTTACAGAAGAAATTTTACTTAACAGTACAGGGATGACCCAGATTCTAAGATCAACAATTGATAAATGGGACCTCTTGAAACTGATATGCTTCTGTAAGGCAAAGGACACTGTTAATAGGACAAAGCAGCAGACTGGGAAAGTATCTTCACAAACTATACATCTGATAGGTAGCTTATATCCAAAATAAATAAATAAACAGAGAAGGTACACACCAACAAACCAAATAACCCAATGAAAAATAAGCACAGAGCTAAAATGAGAATTTTGAACATAGGAATCTATTTGGTTCAGAAGCACTTCAGGAAATATTCAACATTGTTATTCAACAGGAAAATGCAAAGCATACTGAGTTTCCAAATTACATGAGTAAAAATGGTTAAGAACAATAACTGCCATAGCCAGTTCCATTATTTTTGGTTTGTTTGTTTCTTTTTCATTTTTTCATTACTGGGAACTTTCTTTATCTACATTTCAGATGTTAATCCCGTTTCAACATTTCTCATCCTCAGAAACCCCTTAAACCATACTCCCTCCTTCTATTTATATGAGGGTGTCCCCAACACACCCTCTCCCACCTTCCCTCCATCGAATTTCCCCTCACTGGGCCATCCAGCCTTCAAGAAACCAGGGCCCTCCACTTTCACTGATGCCTGACAAATACAGCTACAAAAATAGCTAGAGACATTGCTCCTGCCATGTGTGTTTCCTGGCTAGCTGTTTAGACCCAGAAAACTCTGGTTGGTTGGCATTGTCGATCTCCCCATGGGACCACAATCCCCTTCAACTGTTTCAGTCTTCTTTCTAAATACTCCACTGGGAACTCTGTGAACAGTTTGAAGATTAGATGTATTATCTACCTCTCTATATGTCAGGCTCTGGCAGGGCCTCTTAGGAGACAGGTATATCAAGATTCTGTCAGCATGCATTTCTGGACATCCACATCAGTGTTGGTATATGGTAATTGCAACAGGGAGGGATTCCAGGTGGTGCTGTGTCTTGATGGTCTCTCTTCCAGTTTCTGCCCCACATATTGTCTCATATTTGACCTGTGAGTTCTACACCCACTCTTTGTTCTTTCTTTTCCGGGGGCTTCATGTGGTCTGTGAGTTATGTCTTGGGTATTGTGAGATTTTGGGCTAATATCCACTTATCAAAGAGTGCATACCATGTGTGTTCTTTTGTGATGTGTTACTTTATTCAGGATGATATTTTCTAGTTCCATCCATTTGCCTAAAATTTTCATGGATTCATTGTTTTTAATAGGTGAGTAATACTCCATTGTGTAAATGTACCACATTTTCTGTATCCATTCCTCTGTTGAAGAACATCTGGGTTCTTTCCAGCTTCTGGCTATTATAAATAAAAGTTCTATGAAAATATTGGAACATATGTCCTTCGAATATTTTGGAGCAACTTTTGGATATATGCCCATCTTTTGGGTATAGCTGGATCCACAGGTAATGCTTTGTCCAATTTTCTGAGGAACCACCAGACTGATTTCTAGAGTGGTTGTATCAGTTTACAATCCCACCAATAATGGCAGAGTCTTCGTCTTTCTCCATATCCTCACCAGCATGCTGTCAGCTGTGTTTTTAATCTTAGCCATTCAGAGTGGTATAAGGTACAATCTCAGGGTTGTTCTGATTTACATTTTCCTGATGACTAAAGATGTTGAACATTTCTTTAGGTGCTTCATGGCCATTCAAGTTTCCTCAATTGAAAATTCTTTGTTAAGCTCTGTATCCCATTTTTAAATAAGGTCATTTGATTGTCTGTAATCTAATTTCATGAGTACTTTGCAAATTTTGGATATTAGCCCTCTAGCAGAGGTAGGATTGGTAAAGATCCTTTCCCAATCTGTGGGTGGCTCTTTTGTCTTATTGACAGTTTCCCTTGTCCTACAGAAGCTTTTTTATCTTCTGAGGTCCCATTTGTCAATTCCTGATCTTAGAGCATAAGCCATTAGTGTAATATTCAGAAATTTTTCCCTGTGCCCACGTGCTCAAGGCTTTTCCCCACTTTCGTTTCCATTAGTTTCAGTGTGTCTGGTTTCATATAGAGGTCTTTGATTCACTTGGACTTTAGTTTTGTACAAGGAGATATGAATGGATCGATTTGCATTTTGCTTAATGCTTACATCCAGATCAACTAGCACCACCTGTTGGAAATGCTGTATTTTTTCCACTGTATGTTTTTAGCTCCTTTGTCGAAGAACAAGTGACAGTAAGTACCCGGGTTCATTTCTGGGTCTTTGATTCTATTACATTGATCTTTTTGCCTATCTCTGTATCAATAACTTGCAGTGTTTATCACCACTGCTCTGTAGTACAGCTTGAGGTCAGATGTGGTGATTTTCCCCAAATGTTCTTTTATTGTTTGGAATAGTTTTCACTGTCCTGGGTTTTTTGTTATTCCAAATAAATTTGAGAATTGCTCTTTCTATCTCTCTGAAGAATTGAGTTTTAATTTTCATGGGGATTACATTAAATCTGTAGATTGGTCTTGGCAAGATGGCCATTTACACTATATTGTTCCTTCCAATTTATGAACATGGGAGATCTTTTCAACTTTTGAGATCTTGTTTGATTTCTTTCTTCTTGTCATACAAATCTTTCACTTGCTTGGTTAGATTCCACACTGAGGATTTTATATTATCTGTGACTATTGGAGAAAGTGTCATTTCCCTAATTTCTTTCTCAGCCTGTTTATCTTTTAAGTAGAGAAAAGTTACTGATTTCTTTGAGTAAATTTTATATCCAGTCACATTGCTGAAGTTGTTTATCAGGGTTAGGAGTTCTCTGGTAGAAGTTTTGGAGTCACTTAAGTATGCTATCAAATTATCTGCAAATAGTGATATTTTGACTTCTTCCTTTCCAAACTTTATCCATTAGTTTTCCTTTTGTTGTCTAATTGCTATGGCTAGGACATTGAGAACTATATTGACTAGTTACGGACCAAATGGGCAGATTTGTCTAGTCCCTGATTTGGTGGGATTGCTTCATGTTTCTCTTCATTTAGTTTGATGCTGGCTATTGGTTTGCTGTATATTGTTTTTACTATGTTTGGGTATAGACCCTGTATTCCTGTGTTTCCAAGACTTTTACCATGAAGGGGTGTTGAATTTTGTCAAATGCTTTCTCAACATCTAGTGATATGACCATGTGGCTTTTTTTCTTTGAGTTTGTTTATATATTGGATTACATTGATGAATTTCTGTATATTGTACCATGTCTTCATTCCTATGCTAATGCCTCGTTGATCATGTTGGATGATTGTTTTGATGCGGCCTTGGATTCAGTTTGAGAGAACTTTCTTAAGTATTTTTGTGTTAATAGTCATAAGGGATATTGGTCTGAAGTACTCTTTCATTGTTGGGTCTTTCTGTAGTTTACATATGAGTGTAATTGTGGCTTCATAAAACAAATTGGGTAGTGTTCCTTCTGTTTCTATTTTGTGGAATAGTTTACAGAGAATTGGTATTAGGTCTTCTTGGAATGTCTGATAGAATTCTCCACTAAAACCATCTGGTCCTGGGCTTTTTTGGTAGGGAGACTTTTAATGACCCATGCTATTTCTTTAGTAGTTATAGGACTCTTTAGATGATTTATCTGATTCTTATTTAATTTGGTGTCTGGTATCTGTCTAGGAAATTGTCTGTTTCATCCAGATTTTCCATTTTTCTTTCATATAGACTTTGTAATAGGATATGATGACTTTTTCAATTTTCTCAATTTTTCTTGTTATGTTTCTCTCTCCAGTTCTCATTTTATTAATTTGGATTCTGTCTCCATCCCATCAGGTTAGTCTGGATAGCAGTTTATCTAGCTTGTTGATTTTATCAAAGAATCAGCTCTTGGATTTGTTGATTCCTTGTGTAGTTCTTTTTGTTTCTATTTGGTTGATTTCAGCTCTCAGTTTGATTATTTTCTGTTGTTTAATCCTCTTGGGTTTATTTGTTTCTTTTTGTTCTTGAGCTTTTACGTGTGTTGTCAAGATGCTAGCTAGTGTATGCTCTATGCTCTCTCCAGGTTTTTTTTTTTTTGGTTGTTGTGGGCATTTAGATCTATGAGTTTTTCTCTTCACCTTGCTGTCATTGTGTCCCACTAATTTTGATATGATGTGCCTTCATTTTCATTACATTCTAAAATGTTTATAATTCCTTTATTTCTTCCCTGGCAAACTTATGATTGAGCAAAGCATTGTTTCATGTTCATGTGTATGTGGGCTTCCCGTTGATTTTAACATACTTGAAGACCATCCTTAACCCACTGATAGTATGGATGGCATTATTTCAGTGTTCTTGTATCTGTTAAGACAGGTGATGTGACCAATTATATGGCCAGTTTTGGAGAAAGTACCATAAGGTGCTGAGAAGAAGGTATATTCTTTTGTTTTTGGGTGAAATATTCTATAAATATCTGCTAAATCCATTTGGTTTATAACTTCTCTAAGTTTTACTGTGTCTCTGTTAAGTTTGTTTCCATGATCTTTCTTTCCATTGCTGAGAGTGGGGTCTTTAAATCCCCTACTAGAGCTTGGTTGATTCTTCTTTTGATGAGTATGAAGTGTTCATTCTTATGTTTCTTGATAACTTCTGGTTGAAAGTCGATTTTATCCTATATTAGAATGGCTACTCTAGCATGTTTCTTGGGACCAGTTTCTTGGTAAATTGTTTTCCAGCATTTTGTTCTAAGGTATTGTCAGTCTTTGTCACAGAGGTGCATTTTCTGAATGCAGCAAAATGTTGGGTCCTGATTATGTATCCATCCTTTACTCTAGGTCATTTTATTGGGGAATTAAGTCCATTGATGTCAAGAGATATTAAAGAAAAGTGACTGTTGCTTCAGGTTAGTTTTATTATTAGCTGCGGCATTATGTTTGGGTGGATATATTTTTTAGGTTTGTTGGAAGAAGATTACTTTATTGCTTTATCTAGTTGTATAATTTCTCTTCATGTATTGGCATTGTTCCCTATATTATCCTTTGTAGGGCTAGATTTGTCAAAATATATTGTATAAATTTTGTTTTGTCATGGATATCTTGGTTTCTTCATATATGTTGATTGAGAGTTTTACTGAGTATAGAAGACTGGCCTGGCATTTGTGTTCTCTAAGGGTCTATATGGCATCTTTCAAGAATCTTCTGGCTTTTATAGTCTCTGGTGGAAAGTCTGATGTAATTTTGATAGGTTTGTCTTTATATGTGATTTGACCATTTTTCCGTACTGTTTTTAATATTCTTTCTTTTTTGTGCATTTGGTGTTTTGAATATCATGTTGTGGGGTGAATTACTTTTCTGATCTAGTCTATTTGGACTTCTGTAGGCTGTGTGTATGTTCATAGGCATTTTTTTAGGTTAGGAAAGTTTTCTTTTATAATTTTGTTGAAAATATTTAGTTTGTTTGGCCCTTTAATTTGGAATCTTTGCTTTCTTCTATACTCATTACCATTAGGTTTGGTCTTTTTATTGTGTCCTAGATTTTCTGGATGTTTTAGGTTAGGAGAGTTTTGCATTTTGTATTTTCTTTAAAGTTGTGTCAATGTTTTTTATGGTATCTTGTGTATCTGAGATTCTCTCTTCTATCTCTTGTAATCTCTTTGTGATGCTTGCATCTGTAACTCCTGGTTTCATTTTAGGTTTTCTATCTTTTTTCTGTCTTCCTTTGTAATTTCTTTATTGTTTCTACTTCTATTTTTATGTTCTGTATTGTTTCTTCAATTCCTTCACCTGTTTGTGTTTTCTTGTAATTCTTAAGGGACTTTTGTGTTTCTTTTTTAAGTGTTTCTACTTGTTTACATGTGTTCTGCTGCATTTCTTTGAGGGAGTTATTTATGTCCTTCTTAAGGTCCTCTATCACCACCATGAGAAGTGATTTTAAATATGAGTCTAGCTTTTTGGTGTTATCGGGTATTCAGGACTTGCTATGGTTCTAGAATTAGGTTCTGATGATGCCAAGAAACCTTGGTTTCTGTTGCTAATGTTCTTGCAATTGCCTTTTACCATCTGGTTATTTCTAGTGTTACCTTAACTCACTATCTCTGACGAGAGCCTATCTGTACTGTTATCTTGGCTGTGTCAGAACTCCTAAGAGTCTAGCTATCTCTGTGATCCTGTGATCCTAAAGACCTGGTTGTGGTATCTCTTCAGTGTCATGCTGCTACTAAGCTTCTGAAATCCTGATGTGCGTAACTCCTGAGATCCTGTGATACTATTATCCTATGTTCCTATGTGTTAGAGCTCCTGGGAGTCCAGCCTTCTCTGGGTTTATGGGGATTGAGTGCAGAGCTGGAGCCTTAGGTCTGCTCCAGTCACAGGCACAGACAGAAAGAATCCTGTGCCACTGGCCTTGAGCACTATATATCAATCTTATTGTACTTAAAAATTAATTAATTAAAAAATTATTTACTTTCTTTTTGAAATTATTCACTTTACATTCAACTCACTACTGCTCTTGTAGTTACTTCCTCCCATAGTTCTAACCTGCTATCTTTCTTACCTGCAACCCATAATTATCCTCACACCATGGCAAGGCAGGCACATCATCTCCCACTGACACCAGTAAAGGCAAGTCACCAAGAAGAGCATATCCCATTGATAGGCAACAGCTTTTGAAATAACCCTGCTTCAAATGTTTAGGACCCATATGATGACCAAGAGTCACATCTCTTACACATCTATGAGGTGGGTATTATTTGGTTTATGTTTGGTAGTTTAGTCTCTGAAAGCTCAAAGGGTCCAGGTTAGTTCACTCTGTTGGTCTTTCTGTGTACTTTATATCCACAGAGAGGCCACAATCCTTCCTCCTGTTCTTCCTTAAAAGTCCCCAAAATCTACCACAGCATCAATGATATTGTTAGGCCTTGAAAATCTCTCTATGAGATGGATCAATTATTGAACAAATCACTGGACTGCATTTGTTTCAATTTCTCCTCCATTTTCCCCCTGCTATTCTCTTAGACAGGAACAATTTGGGGTCAAGTTATTGACTGTGGGATGTCAGTCCTATATTAATCATCACTTGATGCCTTTTTTTCTACTGGAGATGGACTCTAAAAGTCCTCTCTCTCAAGTTTAGGCATTGTATGCAATGTTACTCTCTTTGAGTTCTGAGAATCTCCCACTTCCCATGTCTGTGGAAACTTTCTAGAGGATTCCCTTATGTCCTACCCACCTAGATTGGATATTTCCATTAATTCTGCTGACCCTCGGTGCTTCTCTCCTATCAAGCCACCTATATTGATATGTACCCCTTTTCACCTCACTCTCTGCTCTCTCACCCATGTCCTTTTTGTTCTTTTTCCCAATACCAGTGATTCTTCCTCCTAACTTTGATTTAAGGATAAAATCTTGTGTCCTTCTAATTTCTAACTTTCTTGAGTTTTGTGGACTATATGTTAGTTATTATGTACATTTTTGGCTAATATCTACTTTTCAGTGACAACTTGACATGCATCTTCTGTTCGTTCTGAATTAATTCATTCAGGGTGATATTTTTTATTTATATTCATCTATATGCAAAATCCATGATGCCTCCCTGTCTCCCCCCATTTCTCTCTTTCATCACTTAGCTTCTCCTCTCCTTCTTCTTCTCCTTTTCTTACTCCTTTTCTTCCTCTCAGTATGTATCTGGGTTTTTTGATGAGGTGGACTTCACAATTGGATTGACTAACTCTGCATTAACTCTATTTTTTTTCATTTTGTTTTGTTTTGTTTTGTTTTGTTTTGTTTTGTTTTCTTGGAGGGAGGGTGTCAATTTGTACCACACTGGTTTGAATTCTTTTGAACATAACAGTAGAGGGCTAATACTCAATATATACAAAGAACTCAAGAAGTTAGGCTGCAGAGAACCTAATAACCCTATTAACCATGGAGAATAGTGCTAAACAGAGAAATTTCAACTGAAGAAATTGGCAGGAGCCATAATGGGACAAGCTAATAACTAGCAGGTGATCATCCTGAAGAGGCCTGCCTTGGATTATTATATAATCTGTGACAGGTGCATTCTTATTTAACAAGGTCATAAGGGACTCATTTTAGAAACAATTTTTGCTATTAATATTTTTCCTATTATTATTAAATAGATGTTAATGAGGACTGCATATATCTGCATATAATAGTCCCTTAATTAGAAATTTAATACTTACTGGCTCAAGCTAATATATCCAACTTTGCAATTTATGCATGGACCCATCTGGATTTTTTTCATTCAAATATATGGATTAACACACTCTGGGAAATTACAAAATTATTAGCCTGAATCTTGTCTTTCTTAAAATGGTGACCCCCTGTAGCTGATAGCATAACTTTATTCTGAAATCTGACTATTGTCTTCCATTTGTTACTAAAATGTATAATTCACTTCACCACTCAAATGGGTAGTTCAGAAACACTGTTATGGCAGGGTACTTTAAAGAATTTAGGAATTTTAATTAAGAGAAAAGGAAGGCATTTGCCATTGGGAACAACAGATAGGGATCTAGGATACCTGAGTCAATACAACTTAACTCCACATTTTCTAATAGTCAGAAGATGCATCTATTCTAAAATTAATGTATTTATGCACTCAGCTCTAGCTAATGATCAAAGAACAACCAGATGAGAATAGGTTTTACATTCCACATAGGAGGTTATCTTTTAGTCTCCTTTAGGTTCAGGCCTTAAAAATGTTTTGAACAATGCAAATATACACTGGAGGTTGCAAGTCTAGCAACCTAGAAAGACACTCACATAGCAACTATATTACCAGACACTACTTCCCTCAAACATTATCAGTGACTGGTTCCTAACTGGAAAGATTCAGAGGATGAAAAAGACACCCTTATCACCAACTTTCTTTGTGTATGTAAATTGTAGCATGGTTATCCTGCACTTTATGGCTATCATTTACCTAAAATGAGTCCATATCATACTTCTCTTTCTGGCTTTGAGTTGCCTTACTCAGGATGTTATTCTCAAGTTCTGTTCATTTGCTTGCAAAATGCATAATGTCTTTGTTTTACTAGCCAAATAGTGTTCAGTTTTAGTGGGTTATACAGCCTATTGTATTGTCACAAAAATGCCTTAATAATTTTGTGTTATTCTATTGTTCATATCATAACTTCCAATTGCACTAACATATATGTGTTTCTACAACTCTGATGTTCTATCTTGAAAATTGTGATTTCTCAATCTTCAAATAATGATGTCCTCACATTACATTGATAGCGTCATCTGCTCAATTCCAGACTCCTCCATAAACATCGATAATATCAAATACATCCCAATATAATGTCATAGCTTGCTGTTTATGATGCCATGCCATTCCAATGATGATGATGTAATGTTATTTCATTTATGGCATCAAGACATTTCAGTAATGGTGATATACTGACAATGCCAACTATTCTGTGATAGGCTTCTAATTATGAAAATATTAATATTATTAGAATGTAAAGTCATTCAAATTTGAATTCATAGTTACCCAGGTATGATGTTATGTCATTTTATTGATGGTATCATATTCTGCCCATTGTAATCTCATTGTTATATTTTGACATTATAGTATTTAAATTATGAAGTCAATATTTGTCATTTGTAATGGCATTATCAGCATGATTTTATGTAGCTCCACTGATGGGGTTATATAATTTTGAATGAGATCCCCTCTATTTACAATTATAATATCACAATTTGATCTCATTGATCTATGGTAATGATGTCATCCTTAGATATAGCATCATTTCTTTCAACAAATACTACATATTCACATGGATAATGTCATATGTTTTCATTTATATTGTGATATCCTGCTATTTGTGACATCATTATTATGAAATAATGTCATTTTACTCTGCTGATGATACTTTACTCTAATAATAGAATATTTTAATTTATATTGTCATATTCTTTCAGTTATGATGTTGTGTTCTGCCACCTATTATATCATAGTCATTATTATTTCTGGTCATTCCATGTATTGTGTCATAACCTGCTAATTTTTATGTTATATATTGACATAGATAATGCCATGCACCTTCAATCATAAAATCCCATTTCTTGCATTGTGTTGTCACACTCAAGCAATTATAATGCCATTTTACTTTGCTTATGGTGTGAAAAAGTTCACAATATCATCTGATATTCTTATTTAGATTATGTAATATATTTAAAACTATAATGTGATATCCTAATTCTGAAAGCATTATAATCTGATTATGAGGTCACTATGTTACAATGATGTAGTCACAGACTCTCAAACTTTATCTTATATTTACATTGTTTGTTTGTTATACAAGTATGTCTAATTTTTATACCACTTCACAGCCTTCTCAGAATCCTGGGTTACTAGTGTGTATATGGTTCTCTTGCAGAAATATTGTCTCAGAGATTAAAGAAGAAAGAAAATAGTAAGATAGGGAGAAGGAAGGGAAGAAAGAAGGAAAGACAAAGGAAAAAAGGAGGAAAAATTAAATAAGAGAGACAGAGAGAAAGAAAATGTTAGCTTGAAATAAGAAAACACAAAAGAAGATAGTAAAATATTAAAGAAGAAAAGTGGAGAAATAAATGAAATGAAGGGAAGAGAACAAGGATGATGTATTTTTTCCTTTTGGTGTTATATTGCAGTTCATAAACTTAAGTGCATGCAATAATTAATTAGTAAGGATGCCATGAATGAGAAAGGCAAAGGGTATAGGTAGTTTTGAAGAACCAAAATTAAAGAGATTTAGGGAAGTTCTAAAATATATTTAATATCAATGTGTTTGGATAAAGAAATATTCTCTTCAAGTGGAAAAATAATTCTCTACTTTCAACATTGCAGACTTCACACTTGATTTTGAGTATGGTTGGGTCTTCCTGATGTGCTTCCTAAACATTTTGGCAGTTTTGTCTCAGGTTTAATAATTTTATTAGTAGGTTTTTATTACAGTAGAGAATACAAGAAGGGAAATGGCACTTGGTGAGTGGCAAATATGAGAAGAAAATACATAAACATATAAATTATCAAAAACAAATGCAAACAATTACTTTGACTTGAAGGTCTATGAGCCATCAACTCCATTGACAAAGTCAAGAACAACCAGGACAAGATCTCCTAGAAATAAGCTTAGGTTGGGTTTGTAGAACAGACAATGCAGCTAATAATGTGAATGATGTTTTTTAGTTTGGTATCTTCAGTTTTGTTTTAGAAAATATGAAGTGGATCTAGTCAAATTCCCTAATCATGCAAGTATCATAACTAGACTTCCAGGACATTGCTGTTCTTTCTGTTTACTACATGTGGAAACCAAAGGAACTAAGAGATTGCATTTTCAGTGTCTACAAAGTAAAAACCCTTTATGGCATTACAAACTATAGGAAGCTGCACTGACCATCATTTACACAGTGCTTGGGCTTCCGGAGTTATTACTTGGAAGGTTAAAGCAGACTCCTTTAAAGTCAGTATTTGAATACAGAACAAAAACAGTTTGCACATATAAAAGAATTTTGTGTCAGGGTAGTAAGTTTTTCATAAGCATAGCTTTGTTTTCAAAGGTGCATTAAATATACCCTCCACTGAGAACCCCATCTAAACTCTTTCCTTCCTTTTAAAAGATTGCTAGGTGGCAATTCATAAAGTTAGGCAATTTTACCAGACAGTATCTCCCAGCTTGATGTACCAGAATGGTTTGATGTTGAAGAATGTACAGGACTATCATCTACTAACTGAGACACATTCCTAGTGAAAAATGGCCTCAGGACAATAATTGAAGAATATATATAGAAAAATGTGAATGAAATCATAGTCTTTGCAGGAAGATTGTACAGAAGTCAAAGAAATTGAACAGAAATTATGCAAAAGTAAAATTCTGGACTATGTAATAAAATGACTTAGAGGTAACTACCAGAGAATGAGTTTTTCATTGATTTTTTTTTCTTCTCAATGGTGTAAACACTTTTTGGAAGAAAGTGTTTGATATGAGAGGTGTAATGAGACATAAGAGATATATTTGATATGAGAGATATAATGAGTCAGTTGGTCAACTTAATCTATCTTGGATTTTCTTAAAATGTGTGGATCTATAATGTACATTAAAAAGGCTTTGTGCTTTCACTGTGAAAACAGTTTGGCTATTTTTTATAAGTATCTTAAAAATCTTCCCCTTAGGATGGGGTTACACACACACACACACACATACACACACACACACACACACACAGAGAGAGAGAGAGAGAGAGAGAGAGAGAGAGAGAGAGAGAAAGAGAGAGGGAAATAGAGACTATTTTTCATAATGATTCATTTCATTGTAAATGAGATTCTCTTGCAATCTTCAAATATAACACTATTTTATTGTATCAACCTGGCATAAGTATCTCTGTTGAGTATTGTCTGTGTGCATTATTACCTGGAGTCATGTGTTAGACAGCTTAATGGGTAGTTGATGCATTTAGAACTATGTGAGTTCAGCTTGGGCTGAAGCAGCTTGTTTTTTAGCTGTGTGGACATAAACCATACTTACTACTTTCATTATTGAGTTGTGACCTTTTTTTTTACCAGTAAATCCTGTTAGAAAACTAATGTATACATACAGAATGTTTATTCATAACTAAATAAATACTACTTTCTAGATTGTCTGTCCTTATTATATTTTGATAATTTTTTCATTGCTTCTTTCTTACCTACCTGCCACACTGTCCACTCATCATCTTTTAAATTTTATTATCATATCACACAATTTTTTTCTAATTTTATCTTATATTTGTCCATATTTCTTCCTAATTTCTGTCTTTCCTTTCTTTTGTTTTTTTGTTCTTAATTTGTTTTCTTTTATTCACTTTAATGTGACTATAATGTTTGATATTAGAAATCCCTTATAACAAGAAGAAAGCATAAATTCTGTCACAGCCCCATAAAGAGGAAGTCCCCACTGAAAATAATTATATAAAATGGAGATTATCATATTTAGTAAAGGTAGAATACCACACTTAGACTGGATGCATAAACAAGACCCAGAATTTTGCTGCATACAGGAAACACACCTCTGTGACAAAGACAGACACTACCTCAGAGTAAAAGGATGGAAAAAATCTTCCAAGAAAATGATCCCAAGAATCAAGCTGGAGTAGCAATTCTAATACTCAATAAAATTGATTTTCAACCAAATGTAATCAAAAAAGATAAGGAAAACACTTTATACTCATCAAAGGAAAAATGTACCAAGATGAACTTTCAATTCTGAACATCTATGCCCCAAATGCAAGGGCACCCACATACTGCAACCGGCTCTGCTCTACCTGGCTTGAGACAAAAGACTTAACAATGTCTGAATAGTTACTATGTTGTGGCCTGCTCTGCTCTGCCTGGCTTGGCCTTTCAAAGGCTGGGATTAAAGGTATACGCCACCACTGCTCAGCTCAAACTGCCGCTCCAGTCTTTGGGTGAGGGTCTAGAGAGAGAGAATGGGGATAAAAGGAAGAAACACAAGAAATGGAGACAAGACAGAGGTTCTGATCAAGTTTCTTTTATTGAAGGGAAATCTGGGGTATTTATACACTTTTGTTGTGTGCCTTGTAGGCACTTGGATATGATATAAGCCTTGGAGGTGGGGCTAGCATGTGGATAGCTGCTTTCTAGCCACTTTCTGTTAAAAGTCGGCTCCCAACAAGTCCCCCTTTTAAATTATTTTTTTCAATAGGTAAGACTGGGAAAACTTACGGAAACCGTGCCTGTCCTAGGTTGGAACAAAGGACCCCAGCCTCGCTTTCCTGTCCTTGAATACTCAACAGCTATTGGCTGAGCTCCTGTCTTAGGATGGTGAGGCCTCCCTTCTTTTAGGGGCAAGGGTCTCGGTATGCTCTCTTACCCGTCACTGACTATCCAGCTTAGTGCGTAAGTTAGGGGTTAATCCTTGTCAGTCTTGATGACAGAGGTTTCAGAGTCCCCTACTTCCAGCCTGTAATAGTGAACCTGTGTGGGTTTCATTTGAATAGCATCTATCTGTTGCCATACAAAAGCCATCAGTCTATTGAACAGCATAAACCCCCAAAACAACTATAACAACTGTGGTAGTGGGTTTAAACAATGTACCCCAATAAATCATAAGTCAGAGTAGCAAGAGCCGAATAGAGCCACCCTGGAGATTCAGGTGGTGATGTCTCCTTCAGCACTGAGAACTTCCCAAGTCAGGTTTGCTCGTTGATCTGTTCCAGTTTGAAGGCAATTGTGAAGCATCTTCATGTTTCCTTCATATTTCCTGCAAAGAAAAAAATATGCTTCTCAGGGGGTTTCTCCTCCCTGGATTTGTTATTGTTGTCTATTTGTTTAAGCAGTCTCTCTGGCAGCCAACATGCAGCATCTGCAATTTGGGAATATATGCAAACATTCTTCCTATATATGCAAACCTTTTCCCCAGATAAGCACTGGATCTGGCCCATTCCAGGTTCCAGTTAGTGGCTCTCTCCAGAGGACTGTTGCAAAATTCTTGTTGGTATCAGGATGCCAGAATCTATCTGCAGCAGATTTTCCTTCAGAATCCAAAGTTAAAAATTTAAAATAAAGAGTGTGTGATGAAAAACATATCGGGGAGATCCCTTGGTAGGGTACCATTCCCCTTTTTTTAATTTTTTCAAAATGATATTTAATGGTTTGATGTGCCCTTTCTACCATACCTTGGCCCTGTGGATTATATAGAATACCCGTTTTATGTAGTATTCCCAATCTTTCACAAAATTGGTGGAAACTGGAGCCTTTGTCAGTTTTTATCTATTTAGGTACACTGAATACAGCAATTGCAGCAAGCATATAAGTGATCACATGCTTGCTTGCTTGCTTCTCCAGTTTATAATGTCACATAAATGAAACCACTATATATCTACACATACATGTATATATTTTTGCTTCCCAAATTCATTATAATGAGTAACATCCATTTGCCAGAGACTGTTTGGTATCAGTCCCTTTGGATTTACAACCAAATGAGGAACTGGTAAAAGTTTAACACATGATTGACATTGTTTGACAATTTGTCTAGCTTGTTTTCTGGTAATTTTAAACATACCTTTTAAAGTTTCAAAATTAAGGTGATGTAATTCATGAACCTTTATTGCCCCATCCAAATCAGATGGAAGATCTGATAAGGTCACTGCAGCTACACAAGTAGCTAGATCTGCCTTGCTGTTTCCTTCAGAGAGAGGACCTGGTAGCCCAGTGTGGGCTCTCAGGTGTCCTATAAAAAATTTACACTTTCTCCTCAAAATTAGTTGTTGGCAATGTAAAAACAAATCAGTGGCTTCTGAGGAATGCTTTATTTGTGCAGCACTTTCTAACAAAGGGATAAGCTATATAAGAGCTATCTGTGTAAATATTAATGGTTTGATTTGGAAATGCTTGAAACAGAGCAATAACAGCATGTAATTCCACCAATTGAGCTGACACAGATGATGTTGCAAAGGAGATTACTTGATCTTTAAAGGCATAAGCAGCTGTTCCTGATGAGGAACCATCAGTGAAAACTAGCAATGCTTCCTTGGTAGGTGCATGTGCAGTGTGAGTGGGAAAAGCAAATGCATGGGAATTAAAAAAAACTGAACCAATTTATCTGGTGGATAATGATTATCTAGCTGACCACCAAATGAGGCACATGCAACGGGCCAGGCTCCAGAATTCTGCATAAGCCAATCAACCTGATGCCTTGTATAGGGTTGTACAATGATATCAGGATCTTTTCCAAAATATATTTGACTGTTATCTCTGCCTAACATAATCATATCTGCTACAGCTGCATAATATGGATTAAGAACCTTCTTGGGAGATGAGGGAAGATGAACCCATAATATGGGTGCAGTTTGCCAAAAAACTGCAGTAGGAGTTAGTTTAGTGTTAAAAATAAGAAAATATAAAGGCTTAGAATAATTAATATGAGTTACAAATTGGGATGAAATAGCACTCTCTACCTGCTGTAAGGCTTTTCTACCCTCCTCTATTAAAGCCCTGTCAGATGTAGGGTCAGGATCTCCCTTGAGAATATCAAACAGAGGCTTCAATTCTCCGCTCGTGATTTTCAAATATGGTCGTAGCCAATTAATGTCTCCCAGTAGTTTTTGAAAATCATTAAGTGTCTTAAGGGAATCAGTCCTCATGGTGACCTTACTATTAGTAATATGTGGACCATTAATCTGAAATCCTAAATAAGTATATGGATCTTGTAACTGTACCTTTTCTGGTGCTATTTGTAACCCTGCAGTCTGTAAAGCTGTTCTAAGATCATCAAAGCACTGGAGTACCTGTTTTCCTTCTTTTCTAGCTATTAGAATATCATCCATAAAATCAATGATGTAGATTTGCTTCCACATAGTTCTAACACCCTCTATCGCAGAAGCCACAAACTTTTGGCACAAGGTAGGATTGTTAGCCATACCCTGAGGCAAGACCTTACATTGGTATCTTTTCATAGGTTCTCTAAAGTTTATAGAGGGAACACTGAAAGCAAAGTGCTTTCTATCATTAGGATGTAAGGAGATAGTAAAAAAAAAAAACAGTCTTTTAAATCTATAACTATTTTATAATAACCTAAAGGTATGGCCACTGGTGTGAGCAGCCCAGGTTGTAAGGCTTCCATCCTAATCATGGTCACATTAACAGCCCTCAAGTCTTGCAAAAATCTCCAATTTCCTGACTTTTTCCTAATGATAAATATTGGGGTATTCCAGGGAGAGTTACTCTCTTCTAAATGTCCTGCCTGTAATTTCTCCTGCACTAGCAACTGGAGAGCTTGTAATTTTTTGGTGGTAAGGGACCACTGATCCACTCAGACTGGTGAGTCCCCCTCCCAGGTGTTGGGATCTGCACAACACCCTAGGGGTGCAGCTGAATCAGTAGCCCCCATCAAAAATATCCCAAGCCTCTTCTTTCATTGTTACAATAAACCTCAATAGGATGAGTGATCTCATCTTCATTTTTTCCTAATGCTTTCCCTGGGGAAAACCCAGAGTTTATCATTTGAGCTGTAATAACTTCATTAGGGCTGCACATAATCAATTCCAACTGGGATAACAGATCTCGGCCCCAGGGATTAATGGGAAGGCCTGAGATGACATAGGGTTGCATATTTCCTGTATTTCCTTCTTTATCTTTCCACGTCAGCACCTTAGAGCTTTGTTGTGGGTTTTGACTTTGGCCAATACCCTTAAGTTGGTTAAGGTTGGGGTCAGAGGCCAGGTAGCAGGCCAATCACTTTGTTTTAGGATAGTCACATCAGCTCCTGTGTCAACCAAGCCTTGAAATGCCTTTCCTTCAAGTCAAATTGTCATCATAGGTTTTTGTTTAACTATAGGCTATACCCAGTATGCATGAGAAGAACAAAAGCCTTGATCCCCTCTTTTAGGATTCTTATATTTGTGATTAGTAGGGTACAATGGAAGTAAAAATAGTTGAGCTATCCTTCCTTCAGAAATGGTGACTATCTTCTGAATTGCCTGGGCCATTACCTTAATCTCACCTTGATAATCATTATCTATAACTCCAGGAAAAATTTGTAGTCCCTGCATAGTAGCACTGCTTCTCCCCCTATCAGGCCAAACACATTTGGATAGAGCAGTCCAAACACTCAAGTGGGTAAGGCCTGAGGTCCCATTTCTGGGGTTAATACTGTGTGGGTGGCAGAACTGAGATCCAGTACTGTACTTCCTGGTGTTGCTTGACTAAGTTCAGAAAGGGACTGATGTTTGTTGGTAGGACACTGACTGCTCTATAAGCCTGTTTTGGCTTGTGTTGGTTTGGGGCCTGGAGCTGGCCCCTGTTTCTGTTTCCCTGATTATGGGAAAGGGTGTTTTCTTGTGTGTCTCTTTTGGACCTTCATTCACTAGCCCAATGCCTTCCACCTTTGCAATGTGAGCCGAGCCCAGGCTGTTTGCTGGTCTGTCTCTGGGTTAATTCATTTTCTGCCTTGCAATGTCTTGCAAAGTGTCTAGGCTTGCAACATTTAAAACATGCCTTTCTGTCTCTTTCTTCTTGCCAAAAATTCTCTTACAGATTGTCCTTGCATGGCAGGTGTCATAGCTAAGCCCTGTTGGTAGGATGGCTCTATATTAGAACAGAGTCTGATATACCCTGTAAGGTCTGTCTTTTTCCTGTAGGGTCTAATGGCCACTTGGCAGGCAGAATTGACATTTTCATATGCAAGTTGTTTCACGTAGTCTACACCTGCCTCTGCATTACCCAAAATCCTCCCTGCTGTTGTCATTCATTGATGAACAAAGTCAGAAAGTTGTTCATCAGGCCCTTGCCTGACAGTTGTTAAAGATGCACCAGGGTCTCCCTTTACTGGGAGTTTACGCCAAGCCTTCATGGCTGCATTTTGAATTTGAGCATATAAACCTGGGTCATATTGCATCTGGTTATTTGATGCCTTCTCCTACTAAGGCATCAAAGGACCAACCATTGCCTGCCTGAATGTTTCTCCTAGCTGTCTCTTTACAATTCTCATGATACTCTGATTTCCAAATAAGATAGTCTCCACCACTAAGAACTGTTCTCACTAACATATTCCAAACACTAGGAGCCAGCCACTCCTCTGTGGCAGACTCTAAAATTGCAAGAGTAAAGGGAGTGGTGGCACTGTATTGAGATACTGCATTTTTAAATTGTTTAATAATTTGAAAATTAAACCCTGTGTGATGTCTCCAAGCAACCCCTTGAGCATCTCTGGTCTCTGATACAGGGAAAGCCTTAGCGTCTCCCTCCTCTGGCTGATCTGTAGTTGAACTAAAGCTAGAGGATAGGGACTGCCTTTGGACACCGAGTTGAGGAAGGTGAAAATCCTGGGAATTTTCTTAGTTGGCCTCTTGAGACCTCTTCCCTGTCCTTAACTTTTGTAGCTGATTAATTAAGTCCCGATACTCTTTTTCCAACTCTATTAGTTGTTTAAGAATAGAAATTTTATCCTGTAACTCCTTTCTGGGATCTACAACCACTGTCTCCACAATGGGAGCCTCTAGCAGTGGAGGTGCACTGGGAGAGGGCCTTTCAGAGTCATAATATTTAACTGCCACTTTCTCTAGGTTGGCACAATCTGGCTCTGACAAATTGTCATCAACCTTTGGTTGTTTTTTGGATTCTAACTTCGGATATATGTTTCTTTTTATTTTGAACCTGAAAGACAACATTCAAACAGCAAAACAAAAGCAGGCAATTAACACCTGTGAGCAGCAAACTACAAAACAAAAACAGAGAGTTAAGTTCAGGCTGACTTATTTCTTGCCCCATTTTCATTGTACCTTTCTCGACGTGGCAGATTCCTGCAGCAATCTGCAGATCCTTCTAATGTCCTAACTGGGTCTCTGGTTCCTAATGTCCTAATGTTCTCCTAACATCCCTCACTGTGTCTCTCGTTCCCGCTGCCTCTCCTTTACTGCCAAAAATGTTGCAAATGGCTCTGCTCTACCTGGCTTGAGACAAAAGATTAAACAATGCCTGAATATTTACTATGTTACAGCCTGCTCTGCTATGCCTGGCTTGGCCTTTCAAAGGCTGGCATTAAAGGTATACACCACCACTGCTTGGCTCAAACTGCTGCTCTGGTCTTCATGTCAGGGTCAACAGAGAGAGAGAGAGAGGTGGGGGGGATAAGGGGAAGAGACACAAGGAATGGAGACAAGACAGAAGTTCTGATCAAGTCTCTTTTATTGAAGGGAAATCTGGGGTATTTATACACATTTGGCATGTGCCTTGTAGGCGTGTGGGTATGACATAAGCCTTGGAGTTGTGGCTAGCATGTGGATAGCTGCTTTCTAGCTGCTTTCTGCTAAAAGTCAGCTCCCAACACCCACATACATAAAAGAAATTTTGCTAAAGCTCAAAGCATACATTGCACCAGACAATAGTGGGAGATTTCAATACCCCACTCTCAGCAATGGACAAATTGTGGAAACAGAAACTAAACAGAGACACAATGAAACTAACAGAAGTTATGAACCAAATGGATTTAACTAATATATATATACATATGTATATATATATATTATATATATACATATATTTACATATATGATTGATATATGATTGATATATGATTGATATATGATATATGATATATGATATATGATATATGATATATGATATATGATATATGATATATGATATATGATATATGATATATGATATATGATATATGATATATGATATATGATATATGATATATGATATATGATATATGATATATGATATATGATATATGATATATGATATATGATATATGATATATGATATATGATATATGATATATGATATATGATATATGATATATGATATATGATATATATCTTATATCATATCTTATATCTTATATCTTATATTACATATTACATTACATATTACATATTACATATTACATATTACATATTACATATTACATATTACATATTACATATTACATATTACATATTACTTATTACATATTACTTATTACTTATTACATATCATATATCATATATCATATATCATATATCATATATCATATATCATATATCATATATTATATATATTGTTAATATATATATAATATATTATATATAATTATAAATATTATATATGTATATAATGTATTATGTATATATACAATTATATATTATATATAGTATATACATATATATAATTATGTATATAATTATATATATATACATATATATGTATATACATATATATATATATATATATATATATATATATATATATATATATATATAATTTCACCCTAACAAAAGAATATACCTTTTTCTCAAAACCACCATGGACTAAGGCTGTTCTTTAATAATGACAAAAACAATGGAAAGCCCAAATACACATGGAAACTGAACAACACTCTACTCAATGATGACTTGGTCAAGAAAGAAATAATAAAAGAAATTAAAGACTTTTTAGAATTAATGAAAAGGAGGACACATCATATCAAAACTTGTGGGACTACATAAAAGCAGTACTAAGAGGAAAACTCATAGCTCTAAGTGCCTACAAATAGAAACTGGAGAAAGCACACACTAACACCTTGACAGCACACCTAAAAGCCTTAGAACAAAAAGAAGCAAAAATACCCAAGAGGTGTAGATGACAGGAAATAATCAAACTCAGAGCTGAAATCAACGAAGTAAAAAAAGAAAAAAATTGTACAAATTTCAACAAAACAAGAGCTGGTTCTTTGAGAAAATCAACAAAATAAATAAACCATTAGCCAGAGTAATCAAACAGCATAGAGACAGTATCCAAATTAGTAAAATCAGAACTGAAAAGGGAGACATAACAACAGAAATTGAGGAAACTAAAAAAAAAATCATCAGATCCTACTACAAAGGCCTATACTCAACAAAATTGGAAAATGTGGATGAAATGGACAGTTTTCTAGACAGGTACCATATACCAAAATTAAATTATGATCAGATAAACCTTCTAAACCGTCCTATAAACCCTAAACAAATAGAAGAATTCATTAAAAGCCTCCCCACAAATAAAGTCCAGGACCAGATGGTTTTAGTACAGAATTCTATCAGACCTTCAAGGAAGACCTAATACCAATTCTCTTCAGGCTATTCCATTGGATAGAAACAGAAGAAACACTACCCAATTCATTCTATGAAGCTACAATTACACTCATACCTAAACCACAGAAAGACCCAACAAAGAAAGAGAACTACAGACCAATTTCTCTTATGAATATTGATGCAAAAATACTCAATAAAATTCTCACAAATCAAATCTAACAACACATCTAAACAATTATTGATCATGATCAAGTAGGCTTTATCCCAGGAATGCAGGGATGGTTCAATATTCGGAAATCCATCAATGTAATCCACTACATAAATAAACTCAAAGAAAAAAAACCACATGGTAATCTCACTAGATGCTGAGAAAGCATGTGACAAAATTCAACATCCCTTCATGTTGAATCCCTTCATGTCTTGGAAAGATCAGGAATTCAAGGCCCATACATAAACATAGTAAAAGCAATATACAGCAAGCCAGTAGCCAACATCAATCTAAATGGAGAGAAACTTGAAGCAATCCCACTAAGATCAGGGACTAGTCAACGCTGCCCACTCTCACCCTACCTATTCAATATAGTACTGGAAATCCTAGCCAGAGCAATTAGACAACAAAAGGAAGTCAAAGGGTTACAAACAGGAAAGGAAGAAGTCAAAATTTTACTATTTTCAGATGATATGATAGTATACTTAAGTGACCCTAAAACTTCCACCAGAGAACTCCTAAACCTGATAAACAACTTTAGCAAAGTAGCTTGATATAAAATCAACTCAAACAAATCAGTAGCCTTCCTCTACTCAAAGGATAAACAGGCTGAGAAAGAAATTAGAGAAATAACACCCTTCACCACAATATCCACAAATAAAATAAAATATCTTGGAATGAATCTAACCAAGGAAGTGAAAGATCTGTATGACAAGAACTTCAAGTCTCTGAAGAAAGAAATTAAAGAAGATCTCAGAAGATGGATAAATCTCCCATGCTCCGGGATTGATAGGATTAATTTATTAAAAGTGGCCATCTTCCCAAAAGCAATCTACAGATTCACTGCAATCCCCATCAACATTCCAAATCAAGTCTTTTTAGAGACAGAAAGAGCAATTTGCAAATTCATTTGGAATAACAAAAATCCTAGGATAGTGAGAACTATTCTCAACAATAAAAGAACTTCTGGGGGAATCACTATCCCTGACCTCAAACTGTACTATAAGGGCATTAGCGATATAATCTGCATGGTATTGGTACAGAGACCAATTGGTAGGAAGATCAGTGGAATAGAATTGAAGATCCAGAAATGAACCCACATACCTATGGTCACTTGATCATTGACAAAGGAGCTAAAACCATCCAGTGGAAAAAGGACAGCATTTTCAACAAATGGTTCCGGTTCAACTGGAGGTCAGCATGTAGAAGGATGCAAACCATTCCATTCTTATCCCCTTGTACAAAACTCAAGTCCAAGTGGATAAAGGACCTTCACATAAAACGAGATACACTGAAACTAATAGAAGAGAAGGTGGGGAAGTTCCTCGAATACCTAGGCACAGGGGAAAAGTTCCTGAATAGGTCATCAGTGGCTTATGCTCTAAGATCAAGAATTGACAAATGGGACCTCATCAAATTGCAAAGCTTCTGTAAGGCAAAGGACACTGTCAATAAGACAAAACGGTAACCAACAAATTGGGAAAAGATGATTCCCAATCCTAGATCTGATAGAGGGCTAATATCGAATATATACAAAGAACTCAAGAAATTAGACTCCAGACAACTAAAGAAGCCCATTAACAATTGGGTATGGAGCTAAACAAAGAATTCTCAACTGAGAAAACTCAAATGTTTGAGAAGCACCTTAAGAAATGCTCAACATCCTTGGTCATCAGGGAAATGCAAATCAAAACAACCCTGAGATACCACCTCACACCAGTCAAAATAGCTAAGAAAAAAATCTCAAGTGATGGTTGATGCTGGTGAGGATGTGGAGAAAGAGGAAAATTCCTCCATTGTTGCTGGGATTGCAAGCTGGTACAACCACTGTGGAAATCAGTCTGGAGGTTCTTCAGAAAATTGGATATAGCACTACCTGAGGACCCAGCTATACCACTCCTGGGCATATACCCAGAAGATGCTCCAACATTAACAAGATCATATGCTCCACAATGTTCATAGCAGCCTTATTTATAATAGCCAGAAGCTGGAAAGAACCCAGATGCCCTTCAACAGAGAAATGGATACAAAAAATGTGGTACATTTACACTATGGAATATTACTCAGCTATTAAAAATAATGCATTTGGGAAATTCTTAGGTAAATGGATGAAACTAGAAAATATCATCCTGAGTGAAGTAACCCAATCACAAAAGAACACACATGGTATTTACTCACTGATAAGCAGAGATTAGCCCAAAAGTTTGAAACAACAAAGATTCAACTAACAGACCACATGAAGCTCATGAAGAAGGAAGACCAAGTGTGGATGCCTACTTCTTACTTAGGAGTAACAAAATACCCAAGGGAGACAAAGTGTGGGACAGAAACTGAAGGAGGGGGTTGTCTGGAGACCATTCCACCTGGGTATTCATCCCATGTGCAGTCACCAAAAAGAGATGCTGATATGGATGACAGGAAGTGCATGCTGACAGCAGCCTGATATGGTGGTCTCCTTAAAGGTCCACCAGAGTCTGACATACTCAGAGGCAGATGCTCATAGCTATTCATTTATCTGATTAAGGGTTCTCAATGAAGAAGTTAGAGAGATGACTGAAGGAGCTGAAAGGGTTTGTGGCCCCATGAGGAGAGCAACAATACCAACCAACCAGAGCTACTCAAGGTTTAAACCACCAGCCTAGGAGTACATAGGGAGGGACACATGTCTCCAGCTGTATATGTAGGGGCGGATGGCCTTGTTCGGCATAGGTGGGTGAGGAGATCTTTGGTCCCATGAAGGCTGAACACTGAGTTGGGGGGGGGGAATCTAAGGGTGGGGAGGTGGGAAAAGGGGGTAGGTGGGGGCACAGCCTCATAGAAGCAGGAGGACGAGGGATGGTATAAGGGGTTCCTGGGTGGTGCGGAGAATGGGGTAAGGGGATAAAATTTGAAATATAAATATAACATCTAATAAAGAAAGAAAAAAAAGAAAAGTTTTTAAACCAACATCTTTAATAAAATGTCAGCCCTCTTTAAAAAAATTATCTTGATACTAAATTTTTTTTGAGACTTGTATATTGCAGAATACACAGCCTTGGTGTATCTAACCATCAGGCAAGCTGAGCAGACCTGCTCAAACCTCTGATGTCCTGGAATTTCATCTGAATTCAGTAAAGACACAGCGTCAGATGCTCATCAATTTACTCTTACTCCCACCCCTCTTCTAATATCTCAATGCCCATAATCAGCTGGAAGAAGCTAATGAAGAGTCAGTGCCCCTATGCACTGGGCTTGAGGACTAAGGTGGTTAATATTGGGCTGTCTTTCTAGGGAAAAGTAGTGGTTGTGTTGGAACAGGGAGGATTAGCTAAGATTTATTTCATAGCCATAACCTATTGGTAGAAATCTGTATAACTGTTATCAAGATAAAGTTATAATTTCTTAAATAGTACAAAATTTACTTTGATTTCAATTTTAAGGTTTTCATTGGTACAAGTTTCTTATGATAAAAAGTGATATTAATATTGTTACTCTCACAGGCATTGTGCCTGTACAATACATTTAGGAATACAAGGCTTAGACTCAGTTCTTCTTTCACTTTCTTAACTAATTTGAAATGGTTAGCCTGTGAGTTAAGGGCCTATAGCAAATTCATGGCTTTGAGTTTATTATTAGGGTGTTTTCTATATTTTATTTAGACATAGCTGAGAGGAGATAACAGACAACAGTCCAGATTATCTTACGTGGATAATTGGTTTTCAAAACATCAGAAGTCCACAGAATTGACATTACAAGCATTTCTATATTAATGTTTATTTTGATTAGAGACCTGTCTGCTCCTGACAGCTTCCTGTCATGGATTCTAAGACGAAATTGAACATCTTTGTAGTTACTCCAGTTGTGGTAAGACAGTCACTAGACAAGAATTGCCTCTTTTCATCTACAAATAAATTACTGTACAGAAAAGGACAGACTTGCAGAATTGTCGACTGATTATATATGCCTAGACAGAGTAATTAGCCCTTAATAATTCTGCATCACTAAAGTCTGTCAGATGATCCTGGGCCAGAAGGCTGAAGTCAGATTCTCTAATGTTTTGTAGTATAGGGACTACAAAACATTGTCCAGGTTTTCAGCAGTATGTATAAATTTGCTAAATTTTAGAAGCTATGCTTTGTGCTTCCCATAATTTCAGTTAAGTCAGTCATTGTGGATTTCTGATGGGGTTGAAAACTTATAGTCTCATATCCAATCCTGGCTTT
The DNA here is from genome assembly GCF_011762505.2 of Arvicanthis niloticus. NCBI lineage: Eukaryota > Metazoa > Chordata > Mammalia > Rodentia > Muridae > Arvicanthis > Arvicanthis niloticus. The sequence goes on along the minus strand of NW_023044978.1, from coordinate 2,153,250 downwards.
TACTTTGAGAGAAAAATTTGAGTGGATGGTTTTCAGCTGACATTCATTCTAAAGCCAAGAAAAAAGCCAGGTTCAGAACTAAGTCTTTTAGTTAGGAAATATGACAGAGGTTCTGGTTACTCAACAAAATGATGGACTGGGTATTAGGACTACCTTGTACCTCACTGTTACAAATTGGTGTAATTATGCTGTAATTGTATTTTGAGAGAAAAGTTTTATTTTAACAGGAAGTGTGATATGTAGGAGGAGCTAAGACAGGAGGAGTATGGAGAGGAAGAGAAGGAGTAAGGAGAGGAGGAGAAGCAGGAGAGGAGAATCTAGGTGATGTCAGAAAGAAAGAGAAAGAAAGAGAAGGGGGAACATGGAGGCAGATGTTCACATGTCTCCACCAGTCAAAGATAGTTGATATATCTAGGTTGGGTATTGGGTTACAGTTATGATTGTGCATTACCAAACTTATAATGCCTTCAATTAACATTTTAAAAATTGTATAAAAGAAAAAGGGGTCATGGGATAGGGGTTTTCTAGGGAGGGTAAATGGAGAAAGGAGATGGCATCTGAAATGTAAATAAAATATCCAATAGAAAACAATCAAAGAAATTCAAATCTTCAGCTTGTAACATGTTGTGGGTAATATTTCAAAACAGCATCTGGTCCTGCTCTCAACTAAAAGTGGCTAGAGGCCAAGAGCAGTGCTATGCTCCTGCTGCTGCTTGGCTAAGACCATGACTCCAGCCAGCCAGAAGCATGAGCCCTTGCACCCATGAGATGCCAGCATAGCTTCTGGCTCTGCCAACCCACCACATTGTATCCACAATACTTGACTGTAGTGAGCCGCTGTTTCAGTGGCTGCACACGTGCATTTTCCAAGATGGCGCTGGCTGCATGGTTCCCCAGTAGTAAACAATCATTCTGCGCAGTTGCTAGGCAGAAAGAGCGCCAAGCCACTGGCCTATCCCGAGGCGTAATATTGGGTAGTGAGCGAACAGCCATTCAGAAGTGAATACATCACTCTAGGGTGTATTTAAGGGATCCTCTTCCGGTTTCTTGGGTCTTTCCGCTTTATTGTATGGAGTAGTTAAAAGTTCCTCGTGGCAGTAAACCCGACTATTGCTTCCTGTCTTTATTTGCGGGCGAAAAGGGATTTTGGGGGCGCACGTTACATCTGGTGCCGAGAAACCCGGGTAATTTTAAGGCACTGCGGGAGACCACCCAAGTTTGGGGATGGGTTAAAAACTGCGGAACTCGAGGTGCATCTTGGAAGGTATGCTTGGCGTGGAGACCTTTGTTGCGACCGAATTTTCATTCACTGCCGCTGCTGTAGTAGCTGGCCTTGTGTGGTTTTCGTTGGCAGTCTATTTTTGTTGTGAGGAACTAGCTCGAGGCACAGCTAATAGGGCGAGTGGAGAGGTTTCAAAAAAGGTCTGCTCTAAGCTATCAGAACCAGGATGTGGCAACAGGTGCTCAGCCATAGGGTTGGGAAAAGAGAAACAGACGAAGAAGTCTGGAGAGAGACTGGCCAGAGAGTTTGGTTATAGGAAAGAATGTTCAGGAGGAATACAGGCCACTGCAGGGCCTGTTAAAGCTACGAAACCTTCACCGGCTGGTGAAGAGAAGCGGGAACCCCCGCACCCAATTAAGGAGCCTGCTTCCATACACCTTAGCAGCTCCGAGGAAGATCTAACACAAGGAGAGGAAGAGGGCCTGGGGCAGGAACCAGCGGCCTGTACTAAGGCTGGCGGTTCCAAAGTAAGACTAAGAAAGCCTTTGAATTCCTCAGCCCCACCCTTGCCTCCTACTTATGATTCGGGCGGAGGCCTTAACTCATTCCTCAGTCTGGCAGATCAGAGGCAGCTACAGCTTGCATTTCCGGTCTTTGAAGCAGCAGAAGGCGCCCGCGTTTATGCTCCCGTAGATTATAGACAGGTCAAAGAATTAGCGGAAGCAGTGCGCGCATATGGAATTGGAGCTAACTTTACTGTAGCCCAAGTAGAGAGGTTAGCTACAGCCGCCATGACTCCAGGAGATTGGCAGAACACAGTGAAGGCGGTACTTAACAATATGGGCCAATACCTAGAGTGGAAGGCCTTGTGGCATGAGGCGTTACAAGCACAAGCTAGGATTAATGCAAATACTGAGGGACAGGAATTATGGACTTTTGATATGCTAGCGGGAGTTGGCGTACACGCGAATGACCAGACTGCTCATCCTTGGCAGGTCTACGTGCAGACAGCAGCAGCTTCGATAAAGGCGTGGAAGTCCCTCCCTAGGAAGGAAGGCAGTAACCTTTATTTGTCCAAGATAATTCAGACAGCTAATGAGTCGTTCTCTGACTTTGTGGCGCGGATGACCGAGGCAGCGGGTAGAATCTTTGTGGATCCAGAACAGTCGATGCCGCTAATAGAACAGATGGTTTTTGAAAACGCCATGGCAGAATGCTGCGCCGCTATTGCACCGCGGAGAGCTAAGGGGTTACAAGATTGGTTAAGAGTGTGCCAAGGATTGGGAGGTCCCCTTACTAATGCAGGGCTCGCGGTGGCGAACTTAGAAATGGCGGCAATGCTGCTTAAGGGTCAGAATCGTGGAACCTTCCCTTCAAAACATATGGCCTGGTGCTATGCCTGTGGGAAGGCCGGACATAGAAAAAGGGAGTGCCCAAATAATCAAATACCAACGAAACTGTGTACTAGGTGTGGAAAAGGCTATCATTTGGCTCAAAATTGCCGTTCTGTTAGAGATATAAAAGGTCAAATTCTACCCCCAAATCTCTCAGCCATTAAGGAGGAAAATTTTTCAAAAAACGGATATGCGGGCCCGAGATCCCAGGGCCCCAAAAGATATGGGACACTGCGGAACACTCAGGGGACTCTTTTCGCTGCAGAGCCACAAGGGGCTCTGCAGGACTGGACCTGTGCTCCACCTCCCGAGTCTTATTAATGCCACACATGGGGGTGCAGCCGATCCCGGTCGATTACAGAGGCCCCCTGCCAGAGAGAAGCATTGGTCTTATATTAAGCCATTCCTCTCTCACCTTAAAAGGGCTTGTTGTACACCCCGGTGTAATAGATCAGGATTATACCGGAGAACTTCAAGTTCTCTGTGCTAGTACACAAGGTGTATTCTCTATCTCCCCTGGAGACAGGATCGCTCAATTGATTGTTCTTCCAAGCTTACATGATTGTTTTCCATCCACTGAGAAGCTTAGACGTTCTCAGGGGCTTGGTTCCTCAGGAACTGACTTCGCTCATCTGGTGGTTGATTTTAAAACTAGACCCACCTTACAGTTAGCAATAGAGGGGAAGAAATTTACCGGAATTCTGGACTCAGGAGCGGATAAAAGTATCATTTCTGCTAATTGGTGGCCTAAGGCATGGCCTGTAGAGAAATCATCTCACTCCCTACAAGGATTGGGATATGAAGCCAGCCCTGCAGTCAGCTCCCGCTCGTTGACTTGGAAGGCAGCAGAGGGTCAGACAGGAAGTTTTATACCTTATGTGCTTCCCCTCCCCGTCAACCTCTGGGGAAGGGACATTTTACAGGGCCTAGGGCTAGTTCTGACCAGTGAATACTCCCCACAAGCTGTAAACATTATGAAAAGCATGGGATTTAAAGAAGGGAAAGGTCTTGGCAGGAACAAACAAGGAAGGTTAGATCCTGTCTCACAAGAATCAAACGCAGGAAGACAAGGACTGGGTTTTTCCTAGTTGCCACTGAGGGCTCAATGCCCATACCCTGGCTCACAGAGGAGGCCGTCTGGGTTCCTCAGTGGTCATTATCCTCTGAGAAATTGGAAGCTGCTACAAAATTAATTAAAGAACAAGTGCAGCTCGGTCATTTAGAACCTTCTACCTCCCCCTGGAATACACCTATATTTGTTATTAAAAAAAAATCCGGGAAGTGGAGGCTTTTATATGATTTAAGAGCGGTCAATGCACAGATGCGACTATTTGGCTCTGTGCAACGAGGTTTGCCTCTACTCTCTGCCTTGCCTAAGCAGTGGAGAATTATAATTATAGATATTAAAGATTGTTTTTTCTCTATTCCCTTATGGCCACAAGATAGGCCAAGATTTGGGTTTACACTACCTACTGTTAATTGTTTTGAGCCTGATAAGAGATATCAGTGGAAAGTTCTGCCTCAGGGCATGGCGAACAGCCCTACCATATGTCAGCTGTATGTACAAAAGGCCCTCGAGCCAATTAAGAAGCAATTTCCTTCGCTGTTGCTGGCTCATTATACAGATGATATTATTATGTGTCATAAGGATTTAAGTACTTTACAGACCTCATACCCCTTATTATTAAAAACCTTAGAACAGTGGGGTCTACATGTTGCTACTGAGAAAGTTCAATTTTCAGAGATTGGTTCCTTTTTAGGGACAGTTATCTATCCAGAGAAGATAATTCCTCAGAAATTGGAGATTCGTAGAGACCATTTACATACTTTAAATGATTTTCAGAAATTATTAGGTGATATAAATTGGTTAAGACCGTTTTTAAAAATTCCCTCGGCCGAGCTGAAACCTTTATTTGATATTTTAGAAGGGGATGCTCATATTTCCTCACCGAGGGCCTTAACACCAGCTGCGAGCCGTGCTCTGCAAGTAGTAGAAAACGCTTTGCAAGACGCCCAGTTGAAATGTATAGATGAAACCAAAACCTTTGACTTATGTGTTTTTAAAACTAGACACTTACCAACTGCTGTATTATGGCAGGAGGGGCCTTTGTTATGGATTCATCCTAATGCGTCTCCTGCAAAGATCATTGAAAGGTATCTAGATGCAGTTGCTCAACTTGCCCTTCAAGGGCTAAAAGCGGCTATTACTCATTTTGGAAGAGAGCCTAAGGTTTTAATAGTGCCTTATACTGCTCATCAAGTCCAAATATTAACGGCGACCTCTGATGTGTGGGCAGTGCTGGTTACCTCCTTCAATGGTCAAATAGATAATCATTATCCTAAGCATCCCATCTTACAATTTGCTTTAACTCAAGCTATCATATTTCCACGTATTGTGTCTCAGGAGCCGCTCCCAGATGGAATGGTAGTTTATACGGATGGGTCAAAAACAGGAGTAGGTGCCTATGTGGTTAATGATAAAGTTACACCCAAACAATATCATGAAACCTCACCTCATATTGTGGAATGCTTAGTGGTGTCAGAGGTTCTGGAAATCTTTCCAGGTCCCTTAAATATTGTTTCAGATTCCTTCTATGTGGTTAATGCAGTAAAAGCATTGGAAGTTGCTGGGTTAATTAAGACATCTAGCAGACTTGTGGAAGTTTTTCAAAAGATTCAGCTTACCCTGGCTAAGCATAGATCCCCGGTCTTTATAACTCATATTAGGGCTCACTCAGGCTTACCGGGACCTATGTCCTGTGGTAATGACCTGGCAGATCGAGCCACAAGGTTAATTGCAATTGCCCTTTCGCCAAAGTTAGATTTGGCTAAAGCTTTTCACAAAAGGTTTCATGTGACAGCTGAGACATTAAGATGTCGATTTAACATCTCTAGAAGGGAGGCCAGAGATATTGTGACTCAATGCCAAAATTGCTGTCAATTCCTACCTGTTCCCCATACAGGAGTTAACCCTCGGGGAATCAGGCCCTTACAAATCTGGCAAATGGATGTTACCCACATCCCGTCCTTTGGTAAATTACAATATTTGCATGTTTCTATTGATACTTGTTCTGGAGTTATATTTGCCTCTCCTTTGACCAGAGAAAAGGCGGCCCATGTTATTCAACATTGTCTCGAAGCTTGGAGTGCTTGGGGAAAGCCTAAAATCCTTAAAACGGACAATGGGCCAGCCTACACTTCTCAAAAATTTAAACAATTTTGTCGCCATATGGAAGTGACACACCTGACGGGTCTCCCTTATAACCCCCAGGGACAGGGCATCATTGAGCGTGCTCACCGCACCCTTAAAACTTATTTGATAAAACAAAAGGGAGAAGTTGAGGAAGCTCTGCCCACGGTGCCACGAGCTACTATTTCTCTGGCACTTTTTACCCTCAACTTTCTGAATTTGGACAGTCAGGGCAATACAGCGGCTGATCGACATTGCCTGGAACCAACTAGGCCAAAAGAAATGGTAAAATGGAAAGATGTTTTGACTGGTCTATGGAAAGGCCCGGATCCTATTTTAATAAGATCCCGGCGAGCGGTCTGTGTGTTTCCACAGGGGGAAGACAATCCATTTTGGCTGCCAGAGCGACTGATGCGGTGACTCGCGGTTCCTGAAAAAGACCCCCAGAAGTATTCATCTGCAGACGCTCTCAGCTCCCATTTGGACTCTCCAAAATCGGGTTCCTATTATATACAGTGAATTTAGATGATTAACCTATCTGCTTCTCAAAAACCTATGCCCTTGCCTTCTTAAAAGGTGTTGCTGCTGCTAACTTGTACCAATGTAACTCGCTTTATATTACAGTGCTGGTCTGCTTTTCTATAGGCAGGTCTAATAGCCAGTTTACCATTCTGATCCCTATCCCCGTTCAGATGTCTGAGACCTTGATTTTATCCTGACAAGAAAGGAGATTTTAATATAACTGCAGCCCTTATCGCTGCTATTACCATCCCTACAAATTGCAGCTGTGACAGCTGACTCAGACATGGTTAATCAAGTTACAGCAGCTACTGTTGCTAATCAAATTTCAGAAAAAATCCTCTGAGGCTTTGACCCTCCCACAGAAAGTGGATGTGTTGGTCAATCAGAGAGTTAATTCGCTCCAAGCACATTTGATACAGCTCGCAGATGTGGCTCAAATGAGCTGTGTCTCAACGACCCCGTGTCCAGGTATTTCACCTCTGAGATTTGTGAATGATACGTTTATTTAAAGCCATAATCTTTCTGCTTATTTAAAAGGAAAGTGGAATGGGAAGTTAGACCAGATACAGCAGTGATTGCAAGCCCGGATTTCCAGCGGATGGAACCTGCTGCCCGTGGAGATTTTACTTCTTAAAAATAAAGTTCTTCTGCCTTTTCTTTCTTTCTTTCTTTCTTTCTTTCTTTCTTTCTTTCTTTCTTTCTTTCTTTCTTTCTTTCTTTCTTTCTTTCCAAAGAGCCGGAATAGGCCTGCGTGATACACCCCTATGATGTGAATTAGTATTCATAGATGTTGGTTTGTAAGCTCAAGCCCAGCAAAATAAGTGACAAGGTAGCTCAAAGCCTAAGCACGCACAGCCTTGGAGCAAATCATCCCTCCCTGAAATTTGACGATCTAGGCTAGAAATAGCCTATGACAGAGACCCTCTCAGTCTATGCACACCAGGGGTTTGGCCCATTGCACTGGGGTAGATGAGAGGTCTTGTCCACTCAGCCCTTGCCTAAATAACCGGTACCTGAGCAGTTAGAGGTGTTTGCGAGTGGGTACTCGACAGGGAATGTTCCACGAGTGTGGATAGATTTCCCGAAAGTATGCCTGATTGCACAAAGGTTTGATGCCAATTACCTCCTCCTGGTGGCGCCCCAGGATAGAGGCTTTCCTTTCCCCGTCAAAAGGTATCGAGATTGGGTATGGGAATTAAACCCATTACAATATCTTATTTTGCACAGGGGATCAGGCCTCTGCTTTCCCTCACTGAGTTGGTGCTGCATTCTATGGGCGAAAGGCTGTTTTATATTAATAATTTAAACAGGGGGAGATGTAGTGAGCCACTGTTTCAGTGGCTGCACACGTGCATTTTCCAAGATGGCGCTGGCTGCATGGTTCCCCAGTAGTAAACAATCATTCTGCGCAGCTGCTAGGCAGAAAGAGCGCCAAGCCACTGGCCTATCCCGAGGCATAATATTGGGTAGTGAGCGAACAGCCATTCAGAAGTGAATACGTCACTCTAGGGTGTATTTAAGGGATCCTCTTCCGGTTTCTTGGGTCTTTCCGCTTTATCGTATGGAGTAGTAAAAAGTTCCTCGTGGCAGTAAACCCGACTATTGCCTCCTGTCTTTATTCGCGGGCGAAAAGGGATTTTGGGGGCGCGCGTTACACTTGACTGAACCCCAGACAATACCCACTGTCCTCACAGTATACAGTAGAAATCAGACTCTTAAAGATGAAAGGTTATCCAATATTTATATATTTGGGAATGTTCAATTAACAAGAATCCCACACAATTATTGTTGTTACCCACTACCTAACCTTAGATAAAGTCTTGGCTATCTTACCTAGGACTGCTTTTGATCTATCTGTAGTTCTCCATGGCTGCTACCTCTCTCCTCTGTCCTAGCTCCTCCTCTTCCTTTCCTTCTTCTTTCCTCCTCCTGACTCCTCACTCTGCCTACCTCTCATACAGCCCAATCATTGAGCTTTATACAAATGTAGTGGGAAGATATCTTGCTTATCACCCTTCTTGTTAGAATAAAAAAAAAAACTTTTTTAAAAAAAAATAGAGCACAACTATTCCAATTTGTAAGAGTAAGTTACAAGATAAACCTGATACTAAGTCCAACATTATTGTCAGTAAAAAAGACCATTGTCATCTCTCTTAACTTAAAAGACTATAGTTTTGTACGTGACTTACATCTTGGCTTTAGAAAGAATGTCAACTGAAAACCATATTCTCCAATCTATTTTCTCAAAATAAATAGCCTGGGTTGGCTATGAGACTATAAGTCTTCAATCACATCAGAAATCTAGAATGACTGAAATTACTGAAAATATGGGAAGCACTAAGCACAGTTTCTAAAATTTAGCCAGGTTATAGAGCCTGCAGAACACCTGGACAGTCCCTATACTTCACAATGTTGAAGTGTCTGGTCATTAGCATTCTGGTATAGAATCATCTGACAGACCTAATATTGCAGAATTTCTAAGTGCTGATTTTCCTCTCTAGGCAGAGGTTATCAGTCGACTTTATTCATACAATATACTCTCTACCTGGTTTCAATGACAATTATTCCTATCTAAGTTCCGAACCGTGGTTGAAATTTCCCATGTGAATCGGACAACTCTTTTTTATAAATTCCTTTCTCAAAGCAAAAAAAATCTCCATTTTATAAATTCACAGTTAAATCAGTTACTGCTTCAAAAAATTGGTGGCTTATTTATTTGCCTTTTTGTAGCAGCCTGCAATTTCTCTAAGGAGAGGACCTGTCTAAAATCAGTTTCTTTGTTAGAAGTTCCCATGCTGTAATCATGTGATTTATATCAGCTGTATTTACTCACTCACTTTCTTTTTTTAAAAAGTAAAAAATACAACTTTTACTCTCAGCTGAATAGTCTTAAGTTTCTAGTAAATTCATACCTGAAGTTGGTGGACCACTTACTGCTTGCATTCAACTACTTGGGTAAATGGAGGGTACTGCTGGAGTCATCCTAAAGTTTTGTCAAACCAAGAGGGATGGGGAATGCAATAATATCATCCTGAGTGAGGTAACTCAATCACACACACACACACACACACACACACAAAACCCCACATGGTATGCACTCACAGTCTTCTGCTGTATATAGGTTGGGGGCCACATACCAGCTAGTGTATGATACCTGGTCAATGTCTCAGTGATGGGAAATGGGGAAATGCTCAGTCTTAAACATTTCACCTAAAGTCCCTTACTTTGAGTCCTGAGAGTCTCTCACCTCCTAGTTTTCTGTTATATTCTAGAGGGTACTCCTCTAGATTAGTTAGGAGTTTAGATTAGTTGAGATTGCCAGTCTTTCTATGGTTCACACAACTCAACTTCTTCCAGCTTCCCTGGTTCAACCAGAAGGTTCCTCAACTTCAGTCTATTTCTTGGGTGCAAATATCTGCATCTGTCTTGGTCGGCTGCTTTTGGAACCTCTCTGAGGACAATCATGCTAGTCTCTTGTCTATAAGCACACTGGAGCATCAGTGATAGTTTCAGGCTTTGGAACTTCCCCTTGAGATATATCCCTTTGTACCAGTCACTGGACTATCTTTCCCTCAGTATCTTCTCCAGTTTTGTGTCCTTGTAGTTCTCTTAAACAGGAATAATTTCAGGTTCAATTTTGAGACTGTAGGATGGAAGCCTTAACTCTCCAGTTGATGCCCTGTTTTTACTAGAGGTAGACTCTATAAAGTTCCCTTTACTCACTGTTGGACATATCATCTAAGGCTCCTCCCTTTGAGTCCTGAGAGTATCTTACCTCCCAAGTCTCTGGTACATTTCAGAAGGTCCCCTCAACTTACACCGCTGATATTCCACCTCCCAATATTGCATGTTTTCATTTATTCTACTGGCCCTCAGCTATTCATTTCAGTTCCCCACCCCAGTACTTTAGTTATCAAATGGAAGCCATTTTAGTAAATGTTATTCAAGATAAATTTTACTATTGAGCCAAGTACTTATAGGATAGGTCTTCACACTCAGAACTTGGGAGGCTGAGTTTGTTACATCTTGAAGAAATCAATGTCATCCAGGTATATAGAGTGAGTTCCTAGATAGGCAAGGGTACATAGAAGAATCTGTTTTAAAACAAAATTCAAAAATAATAGTATTGGGTAAAGCAATATTTTCTTCCTTGGGGAAGAATATTACTCTTATTCACATTCTCAATTTCTTTATAAATTTTTGTGTACAATTGTGTCCTCTAAATACGTTTTTCAAGACATTGAAATATCCATATTTTTGGAATTTACAAGCTTATGTTTAAAGTGCCATATTGGTAGAGTTTTATAATATTGGAAAGCATAAGTACAGCCAATTGAAAAGGTTTACAGAGACCAAGGTGATGTTAAAATAGCATAATCACAGGATAATAACACATACTAAACTATTCCAGACACTGTAAAAAAGAACATGCTCTCAAGTGTGGATTTTCAGGAAAAGGCCCTTTTCAATTAGGTTTTTTTTTTTTTTTTGTCTAAATAATGGGGAAATGTAACCTAATTGACTGATAAGTGGGTGTGTACATAGTTCTAAGAAAATTGTCTTATCTACTTTCACAAAGAACCACTACTATGAACAGAAAATTGTGTTTTCAGTCACTACTACATTAAAAGTTCTAGAGACTACAAAAGCTACAGTAATCATAATACTTAAACTTTCTTGTACTTCCAAGATTGAAGGAGCTCTTACCTTGTGTTTTGAAAGCAGCTGCTCTTCAGTTCAAGCCTTTAACAAGAATAAAAATAATGGTTTATATCAGTTAGAACATTTTATTTTAGATTAGTATTTTACAAGGCAAGCTTACCTGTGATTATATAATATCTACTCACAGTGCCCTCTCAAAATAATTTTCCCCATTTACCTGTTCAAAATAAGACTGTCTTCCAAAGCAGTTCTAGACAGATAATATCAATCAGCTTGGGAAACTGCAAAGTTCTTGGGGTTGGAATTTGTACAGGATTCTCATTTGTTCAGTATTTGTGTAGAAATTTGTAAAGGATTCCAAAAAAAGTGAGACACAACTGTAGTGGTAGTGACACCATCAGGTTTATCAAAAATCATACATAGAGAAAGACAAATGGAAACAAATTTTTAGATTAAAGAGACCAGGAGTCTCAGAAATTAAACAATTTACAGTGTACACAGAGGTAGATCCCAAGTCCTACAAGTATAAAATAACAATAGACATAAGCCTGTTTGGAGAGTGCTAAAAGTTGTTAACCTGTTCCCTTGCAGACAGTTTCATGAGTGAGCCAAAATTCATTCAGTGCCCTCTCAAAATAATTTCCCCCATTTAGCTGCTCAAAATAAGACTGCCTTCCAAAGCAATTATGAACAGAATTTTCAGGTTTCTTTCAGGTTTTTCTGTTACTGACATTGTGGCTTTCAGATTCCATCAGATAGTCAAATGTAAACAGTTGATAGAGCAGAGGAAATCATGTAATTCTTCATTGACAGGCTTAACCTAAGAAGTGACTTTATACCTTACTAAAATCAGGTACCCAGAAGAGATCCCACCATGTTGTGTTTATCTCTCAGTTTTTGAGTTTCATAATTAGCTTTGATATCCACAACAAAAAGTGCTAGCAGGTTTTCCTCACAGTGTATCCTGTGCCATCAGGTACACTTGTCATGAGTTCTAGTGGCTAAATACTAGTATGTAGTGGCTGTAGACTAAATACTAAGGATTATGTTTCATTAGCTGCATAACACCCAACATATACTAACATGAAATGTTATACAGTATACTGATCTAGGAACACAGAATTTTCTAATATACATCTTTATGTAGGCTTCTCTGTGCATATTTGGTCCATAGTAATCTGAGTATTATTATACTTGCATGCAGAGCTATAATATCACAGTATGCAATAATCTAATAAAACTCAGTGCTTCACCTATTAAAACCACTTATGACCCCTAGAATGTACTACTTCACTTTTTGTTACCTACACAACTGTCTTTGATAGTTTTTACATTTTTACTTCTCCTACCATATAGTTTCTACAATAGATATTTTAAAGAGCATATATGCTCCTGATTTACCAACATGTCATTCCAGCCTGTGGCCTGTGTGATCAGTTATTGTATTTTGTGTTCTTGTGTAAGATGGATCCCACCTTCCAAGTCTAATATATGGCTTGATTTAAAGCATCATCACCAAAATATATTTACATGAAAATTTGTAGAGCTTACTACATGAGGCTAGAAAAGAATTCCACTTCCTGAATCTCAACATGCCCTTCTATTGAGCCCATGATATTAACCCTTATAATTCTCAAAGTGGTTCCCAGACAACAACTATGATCTTAGCATCTCATCTTTTTATTGTTACTTTCCTATTAAAAAAAGAGAGACACGAAGTGTCCATTCTTATCTTTCTTGTTAACTTCTGGTTGAAAGTCTATTTTATTCGATATTATAATAGCTACTCCAGTTTGTTTCTTGGGATCATTTACTTGGAAAATTATTTCCCAGCATTTTATTCTGAGGTAGTGTCTGTCTTTGTCACTGAGGTTCATTTCTTGTATGCAGCAAAATGTTGGGTCCTGCTTATGTATCCAGTCCATTAGTCTATGTCTTTTTGTTGGGGGAGATATTAAGGAGAAGTGATTGCTGCTTCCTGTTATTTTTTTATTAGAGGTGGAGTTATGTTTGTGTTGCTATCTTTTATTGGGTATGTTGAAAGATTACTTTTTTGTTTTTTCTAGGGTATGATTTCCCTCCTTGTGTTGATGGTTTTTCATTATTATCCTTAGTAGGGCTCTATTTGTGGAAAGATATTGTGTAAATTTGGTTTCCTCATGGAAAATCTTGGTTTCTCCATGTGTGGTAATTGAAAGTTTTGCTGGGTATAATAATCTGGGCTGGCATTGTGTTCTCTTAGGATCTGTATGACATCTGTCCAGGAACTTCTGGCTTTTATAGTCTGGTGAGAAGTCTGCTGTAATTCTGATAGATCTGCCTTTCTATGTTTCTTGACTTTTTCCTCTTCTTTTAATATCCTTTTTTTGTTTTGAGCATTTGGTGTTTTGATTATAATGTGATGGGAGGTATTTCTTTTCTAATCTAGTCTATTTGGAGTTCTGTAGGCTTCTTGTATGTTCATTGACATCTCTTTGTTTAGGTTAGAAAAGTTTTCTTTTATAATTTTGTTGTAGATATTTACTGGATCTTTAATATGGGAATCTTTGCTTTCTTTCTTTCTTTTTATTTTATTTATATTATTTTTATTTATACTTTTTTATTTTTACCAGTTACTGTACTACCATATAAGGAATCCAGTTTTTTTTTTCATTTTTTATTGGATATGATATTGACATTTCAGGTTTTATCCTCTTATCCCATCCCTCCCACCATCCAGTCAGGGTCCAGGGTCATCCCATAATTGCAGAGTTCTTTAAGCCCACAAGAATTCCTAGCTCAAATTACTTATCTAAATATTTTCTCACAAGCAAGAAGGCAATTAAGACATTTCTCAGCTCAAGTTTCTTATCTGATTAATATTTTCTCCCTGGCAGGAACACAATAAAGTATTCTTTAACTCTGGCTATTTACCTAACTGACATTTGCTCTCAGGCAGAAAGGGGGCCTTGGCTCCAAGCACTTGGCTCCTCATGGGGCCACAAACCCTTTTAGCTTTTTCAGTCTTCTCTCTAATTTCTCCATTGGGAAACCCTTGATCAAATCAGTGGTTAGCTGTGAACATCTGCCTCTGAATATGTCAGCCTCTGGCAGACCTCTAAGGAGACAGCTATATCAGGCTCTTGTCAACATGCACTTCCTGCCATCTACATCAGCATCTACCGTTGGTGACTGCACATGGGATGGATACCCTGGTGGAATGGTCTCCAGACGACCCCTCCTCCAGTTTCTGTCCCACACTTTGTCTCCATATTTTCTCCCTTTAGTATTTTTGTTACTCCTTCTAAGTAGGACCAAGGCATCCACACTTGGTCTTCCTTCTTCATGAGCTTCATGTGGTCTGTGAGTTGAGTCTTGGCTATTCCAACCTTTTGAGCTAATATCCACTTAACAGTGAGTAAATATCATGTGTGTTCTTTTGTGATTGGGTTACTTCACTCAGGATAATATTTTCTAGTTCCATCCATTTACCTAAGAATTTCTCAAATTCATTATTTTTAATAGCTGAGTAATATTCCATTGTGTAAATGCACCATATTTTCTGTATCCATTCCTCTGTTGAAGGACATCTGGTTCTTTCCAGCTTCTGGCTATTATAAATAAGGCTGCTATGAACATAGTGTAGCATATGTCCTTGTTATATATTGGAGCATCTTCTGGGTATTTGTCCAGGAGTTGTATAGCTGCATCCTCAAGCCATGTTCAATTTTCTGAGGAACCGCCAGACTGATTTCCAGAGTGGTTGTACAGTTTGCTTTCTTCTCTACCCATTAATCTTTGGTTTGGTCTTCTAATTGTGTCCTGAATTTCCTTGATATTTTGGGTTAGGAATTGTTTGCATTTTGTATTTTCTTTGACAGTTTTGTCAATGTTTTCTATGCTATCTTCTGACTCTGAGATTCTCTCTTCTATCTCTTGTATTCTGTTGGTGATGCTTGCATCTATGACTCTTAATCGCTTTTCTAGGTTTTTTATCTCTAGGGTAGTTTCCCTTTGTGATTTCTTTTTGTTTCTACTTTCATTTTTAAGTCCTGAATTGTTTTCTTCTGTTTCTTCACCTGTTTGGTTGTGTTATTTTGTAATTCTTTAAGCGATTTTTGTGTTTCCTCTTTAAGGGCTTCCACCTCTTTACATGTGTTCTCCTGTATTTCTTTGAAATAATTAATTATGTTTTTATTAAGTCTTCTATCATCATCATGAGGAGTGATTTTAAATTTGAATCTTGGTTTTCTCCTGTCATTAGGTATTTGGGACTTGCTATGGTGGGAGAACTAGGTTCTGATGATGCCAAATAACCTTGGTTTCTTGTGCTTGCCTTCTGCCATCTGGCTATTTCTAGTCCTACCTTCACTTACTATCTCTGACTGGAGCCTGTCTGTCCTGTTATCATGGCTGTGTCTGAACTTTTCAGAGTTCAGCTGTCTCTGTGATCCTGTGATCCTGAGATCCTGGTTTTAATAGCTCCTGGGAGTTAGGCTGTTTCTGGGCTTGAAATTCTTGTGTACCCAAGCTCCTGAGATCCTGTGATACTATTATCCTATGTTCCTATGTTTTAGAGCTCCTTGGAGTCCAGCCTCCTCTGAGTTTTGGGGTGTTAGGTAAATGTCTTGGGTAAAAACCTTAGGGCTTCTCCAGGTGCAGAATGAAAGGGTCTTGTGCTGCTGGTCTTCAGGGAGTTTCAGGTTCCCAGTGGGTCTAAATGACTCCCAAATTGGAGTTCTATTTGGGAGTCATTTAGACCCACTACTTGTGACTTACTCATCTACACTTTCTGGCTCCATGGCATGTTAGAACTCCTGGGAGTCCAGCCTTCTCTGGATTTTGGGGGTTTGGGTGCAGGGCTGAAGACTTAAGGCTGCTCCAGGCATAAGCAGAGACAGGAAATGTCCTGTGCCACTGGCCTTGAGGGAGTTTCTGGTTTCTAGTGGCTCCCAAATTACTCCCAGTTTGGTGGGGAAAAGGGGGGTTGTGGCTTACTCACATACACTTCTGGGCATGTTAGAGCTCCTGGAAGTCCAGTCTCCTCTGTATTTTGGGGGGTTGGCTGCCAGGCTGAAGCTTTAGGGAAGACTTAGAGAGAAGACTGGAGGAGCTGGAAGAATTTAAGGCCCCATGGGGAAAGCAACAATAACAACCAATCAGAGTTCCCTGGGTCTAAAGAGCTAGCCTGGGAACACACATGGAGGGATCAATGTCTCTAGCTGTATTTAATGAGGAGGATAAACTTGTCAGGCAATGGAAGACTAAGGCCTAGGTTTCTTAAAGGCTGGATGCCCCAGTGATGGTAAATTCTATGAAGGGAGGTGGGAATGGGTAGATGGGTGGGGGCACATCCTCATAAAACAGGAGCAGGGAGGATGGGTTAAGGACTTTCTTGTACTGAGAAATGGGAAACAAGATAACTTCTGAAATTTAGATAAATACCCAATAATAAAAAAAGAAAGAGAAAAACAAACAAACAAATAAATAAAGTACCTTGCTATGGCAGTCGAATATTTGAGACTCATTAGCAGCAATTTAACATTACATGTATTATGGGGATTCCTTATTATTGTCAAGGACAAGAGACTGTTGACGGACTGCACATGAAACTTTAAAACAATATCTTCATAAAATAAAAATCAGGGAGATATATCTCTGTACATTACAAATTTATTTATATCGTATTCTTATTTATTTATTTATTTATTTAATTTATTTAATTTATTTATTGGTTTGGTTGCCAAGGAACTTTCTGCTGAGTATCTATGGCAGTCTACAACTAGGCATACTTATGCATAGGTGAAAGGGAAGAATCCACTTACTAGCATAAGTCATGATCCCAATCAAGTATTAAATATGGGCAAGAGGACATATTTGTGTTTTTTTTTTTTCTTCAGGATGCTAAAGGAGCATGGTGGCTGCCAGAGAAATAGGTGAGACATGCTCTTTCCAGGACAAAAAAATGCTGGTGACCTGTGAACTTGCTGAGTGCCCTGACAATGGAGACTGGGAAGCTGTATTAGACATATGTTCCTGACCCACCATTACTAGATGCCTAGCCTCAAGTTCTTAGACCTTGTGAAACAGAGAATCAAAAAAAAAAAAAAAACAACAACAACAAGTTATAATGCTTCATGCATTGTTATTAAATGTGAACAGTTATTCAGATTCAATCAGAGACTGGTCTAGAAATCAATCCAATATTGGAAATACCAATCTTCATTTGGAAGTCTGGTTCTGGACATTTCATATGGAAAATAGCTGCAGTTCTCTATGATGTAATGTTAGCAAGAAATAAAGTTGGGTCAGTATCTGTATTTCAAATGGGTGTTAGCACATGTGTTAATGCTTTTTTAAACTGTCAAAGATACTTTTGTTTCTTCTACAGTATTTAATGGAAGTTGCATGGATTATACACCTTCTAATTGTGCTGTGCTTTGAAATCTGGCATGTCACTTATGGAGGTTTATCCATCAACTTTTGTTTTAGGGCCCTGAGTATCACAGAACCTTGGTATTCTAAAAAAGCTTGCAAATACTGGAAGAAATGAGTCAGTCTTTAAGCAGAAGCAAGAGGGTAGTGGGCTTGATCATTGCTGGTATAACAGCTTTAATTACATTAATTGCTAGCATCAGTGCTTCTGGAATTGATGTAACAAGAAGTTAAGAAAGCTACTTTTGTTAATCATTAAGCATAAATGGTACTATTGTGTTGAATATACAAGAATATTTAGATAGGCATTTGAAAGAAAAAATTGATCTTCTTTATCTTATTTAAATTATTCGAAGGAGGTTCAGAATTTAAGGGTAAGGAGCCATTTTCAGTGTCATGCCAAATGGATGTCATGCCATTGGATTCATGTTAGTTCTAAAATTTACAGTGGTAGTCATTATAATTAGGAAGTTTAATGACACTTTTAGTGTATTTGGCATAATTCTAACACCTCTCTGGGAGTTTTAATGGTACATAGGGAGCTTATGAATTTCAAGAATGCTGCTCTGCTGAGTGTTGACCTGTTAGATACTGAAGGTAAAATTACCCATTGCCTTAGGTAAGTATTTCTATATGTTCAAGCTTCAAGAATGGCATATATAGCTTGATTATGTTAGCCCTTTTTGTCCTGGGAATACCTTTATTCCTGCCCATTGTTTTAAAGCTTTTCTTTAACAACATCAACATGTTGCCAGCCAAAGTACATGACTGAACCTGAAAATGTACCCCAACAGAGTTATTAAATTAACAGGAATGCAAGCCAAGGATGGGTAAGATTCTGCACAGAGCCTTACCCACCTAAGACAGAAGACCATTGCTTTTGATAATGCATATTCTATGATATGTAAGAAAAGCATTTTTGTCAGAATGATCCAAGACAGGCTCAGTCTTCTTAATGAAATTAAAAAGTGGGGGAAGTGGATAGCCTTTGGAGCTGCTTGGCAAGACTATTATTACATAGGCCAAGGAATAGAAAAATGAATGCTTGGCAGAAATATGACATTACCAAGGACAAGGAAGTAGGCTTCAGGCAGGAATCAAACATTAGGCTAGAATAAAAAATTAATTTCAGGCAGAAATTTAAATCTTAGGCCAGAACAAAGAAGTAATTTTCAGGCAGGAATCTAAACATTAGGCTAGAACAAAGAAGTAATTTCAGACTGGATTCTAAATTTTAGGCTAGAAGAAGAAATTTGGCTTCAGACATGAAAATGACCTTGCTCTAGGAAAGGAAAGTAGGCTCAGATACTTTGTTCATCCTGATAAGCCCTTAGAAACAGTTATCACAGGATTGTTCATGTAATTGGGTTAAAGCCTTGCTTATTTTTTTGACTACTTGTGTTTATTGTCTTGCTTGTTCCTTGACTATTTGCATCTATTATATTGCTAGACCCTCAACCTAGAACTGATGTTAATACATGCATGTAATTAAAAGAATATAAAAGCATAAAGGAGGAGGGGGTATTGGATAGGTGGTTCTAGGGAGGGGAACTGGGGAAAAAGGATGACATCTGTATTGTAAATAAATAAAATATTCAATAATTTTTTTAAAAAAGAATTTACCTTCATTTTGCTTTCTTTAGGGCAAAGGGGTACCATGCAAAATTGAAAGTAAGTGATGATATTAGGTCAATAAATAGTATTCCAACACAGAGACAAAATAAAATAACACAGGTAGTAACACAAACTCTGTCTCTGTCTCTTTGTCTCTCTCTCTCTCTCTCTCTCTCTCTCTCTCTCACACACACACACATACACAAAGAGAGAGAGAGAGAGAGAGAGAGAGAGAGAGAGAGAGAGAGAGAGAGATTAGTAAATGTAAAATAACACCCTTGGTTAACAACAATCAATGTTACCATAAATCACTCCCACTTGTAAAGAGAAAATTGTAATATCTCTGAATATCTCAATATAGGGCTAATATTCATGAAATACATACAAAGAATTCAAGAAGTTAGACTCCAAAGAACCAAATAACCCTATTAAAATGGGTTACAGAGTTAAAGAGTGAATTCTCAACTGAGAAATAGTGAAAGGCCAAGAAGCACCTAAAGAATTGTTCAAGATCACTAGTCATCAGAGAAATGCAAATAAAAACAACCCTGATATTTTGTCTTACATCAGTCAGAATGGCCAAGATCCAAATCTTAGTTGGCAGGAGATGCTGGCAAGAATGTGCAAAAACAGAAACACTTCTTCATTGCTGCTGGGGTTACAAGCTGTTACAACCACTCTGGAAATCTGTCTGGTGGTTTTCAGAAAATTAGCCATAGTACTATCTGAGGCCCCAGGTATATGACTCCTGGGTATACTCAAAATATTCTCCAACATCTAACATGGACACATGCTCTACTATGTTCACAGCAGCTTTATTTATAATATCCAGAAGTTGGAAAGAACCCATATGTCCTACAACAGAGAAATAGATACAGAAAACATGGTACATTTACACAATGGAGTACTACTCAGTTAATAGAACAATGACTTAATGAAATTCTTAGTGATGTAACACAGTCACAACAGAATACACCTAGTATGCACTCACTGGTAAGTGAATATTAGCTCCAAAGCTCAGAATATCCAGAATACAATTCATGTGAAGACCACATGAAGCTCAAGAAGAATGAACAAAATGTGGCTGCTTCAGTCCTTCTTAGAAAGGGGATCAAAATATTCATGGGAGGAAATATGAAGACAAAGTGTAGAGTAGAAACTAAAGGAAATGCCATCTAGACACTACCCCTCCTGTGGATCCATCCCATATACTGTCACCAAAGCCAGACATTATTGTAGATGCCAAAAATTTCTTCCTTCCACGAGCCTGATATAGCTGTCTCCTGAGAGGCTCTGATAGAGCCTGACAAGTACAGAGGAAGATGCTCACAGCCAACCATTGGACCGAGCACTCGGGTTTTCAATGATGGAGTTATTAAAAGCACTAAAGGATTTGAAGGTGCTTGCAACCCATAAGAAGAACAACATTATCAACCAACTAGACTTCCCCCTCCCCAGGCTCCCAAGGTCTAAACCACCAACCTAAGTATATGCATTGAGTGACCCATGGGTACAGTCGCATATGTAGCTGAGTACAGACTTATTAAGCATCAGTGGGAGGAGGGGCCCCTTGGTTCTGTGAAGGCTTGATCCCCAGTGTAGGTAAATGCCAGGACAGGGAGGTGGGAGGGGATGGATGAGTAGGGGAATACCCTAATAGAAGCAGGGAGGGGGGGATGGGATCTAGGGCATGGGGATGGGGAAACTGGGAAAGGAGATAACATTTGAAATGTAAATAGAGAAAATATTCAATAAAAATATAAAATTAATAAGCAAAAATAAATATAATAAAATTTAGAAATGTTTTTCTTATAAAAAGAGGGAAGATTATCCTCCTTTAGAATGGATCCTGTAGCAACTACCTATTTAATACTACTATTTTTGATAATGTACTGGAGAAAAGATGTCTTAGAGACATCATAATCTTTCTGCATTTCAATCATAATGCAGGAAGCATCTTTGTTGCTATTGATTGATCTTTCTGCATGTCAAAACATTCTGAGTTCTGTCTAGGTATTTATCATGAAATTCAATGCTGCTGTGCACATGTTGAAAATTCAAAGACATTATTTGCACACATTCAAGAAAAGACAAGTACCTTGACAAGATGCCTTTCCCCAGGGAACATTTCACTGTATCCTGGGTCAACCTAGCTATATAAATATTCCACAATAGCAAACTTCTTTTTAGTCCTTGAATATACTTAGAGAAGGAAAATAGTAGACATTCCATTCTTCATCCATTATATAAATGACAAACTCCCCAACATTCTCATACCTTTTCACAGTTGGCATCCTCTCTAGGCTACAAAAACAGAATAAGTGTTCTCTCTGCATTTCCTAGTTTATTTTACGAATGCTGCCTCTTAAATAGATTAAAATTAGTCTTAATGCAACCCATACTTTTACCTAAGATCACAAAATATTTGTATGCAGGGTTTCCAAATCTTGTAAAAGAATGCAAGGATCTTTAAACTCTTAATCTTGGGATATTCCCAGTGGATTATAATCAAGGCAAGTGCCACAATTTAAAAAAAAAAAGTCAGCTGTGGCAACATGTATGTTTTCAAAAACTCAAAACATCATAAAAGTATGTACACATTCAACTCTTCTTATTTCTCCAGTTAAAGAGTGGATGAAACTTTTTCCTTCAGCTCATAACATAAATGAAGGAAAGGAGAGAACAAAAAAGAACAGAAAATGAAAAAAGGGATAGGAAGAAATAATAAAATATGAAGGATGAGAACTTCAAAGTGATGTGTAGGTGGATAAAAGAAAGAGTAAAAAATCCACTGATTGACTGACAGACCACCTTCAAGGTTGTTTTCCTTTAGTTTGAAATGTATACATTTATACATATATTTAAATGTATATAACAACTATCAATGAACAAAGAGACCAAAAATATCCAATTAATGAAGATATACCTAGTTTTTTAGTAAGGAAGAGTAAGTGCTATGTAGTAATTATTATATAATCTACAAAGAAATTAAATAATATTGAGAAGAAAATTGTCTTCTTTTAGAGAAGAAGATTTTTTTTCACTCTCAGCATGGCTGTGTTTCTTCTTGATATTCATCCATGGTTGAAGAAACTAGAATCTCTCCTAAATATTTTCGCATTTCATTCATTCTTTCTTTGTCTTTCTTTCTTTATTTATTTTTTGTTTTGTTTTTGGTTTTTTGAGACAGCGTTTCTCTGTGTAGCTGTGGTTGTCCTGGAACTCACTATGTAGACCAGGCTGGCCTTGAACTCAGAAATATACCTGCCTATGCCCCTCCCAAGTGCTGGGATTAAAGGTTTGCTACTCCACTGTCTGCATACATTTTAGCATTTCTGTTGATATCCTTTAAAATGATGTTTAGTATGTCATTCTCGTGAAAAACTTTCAGAGTGGAGAGGATAAAAATTTGTCCTGGGATTTTAACGTGAAGACAGAAAGTAATAGAATAAAAAAACTCTGTGCTTAGAACTCTAAGTACAGAGATAATATAAATCAGGAAATGAAGTAATTGTATATGTGAACATAATAGAAAGCAGGTATTATTAATGATTAGTTGTATTTTGTAAAATTGAGATTCTCAATTTTCTGCTAGGAAGAGTGGCACCAATGGAATGTTTACCTTTTTATCAAATTCTATTATGTAAACTTGATGCTTCATACTTTTTACAACCTGAACATGAATACAAATTGAAACTCAAGTCATATTCAGTTAGTACTAGGTGAAAAATTCTAGAAAACTGCATGCCTTATAAAACTACATTATAGTCATTATACCTATGATTTTCATGAAATTCAAAGACAGAAGGAATCCTAAATCTGTACTGGTGAAAGCAGACCCTCTTATTTAAGCTAGAAAAAGAGTATCAAAAAATTACTGTGTAAATCAGAAAGTTTTCTGTCAAGGTTATATTTCATCAGGACTGTCTAGCTGCTCAAAAGGCCCACACTTATTCCTATGCTGTGGCAAGTTATCTTAGTAATGGAAGATTCTTTATCAATTTTTCCCAAACAGGGTTTCCCAGTAGGAGAAAGTGGAATCACCTTTGTAGTTGAACATGGTATAGGATGCTTATTTTCAATGAAGTAAGATACAGCACTTGTGAAATTGGCATTACCTTGGTGGCTCTGGAATGTACATATAGAAAGAGGAATAGAATTACATTCTTATATGGAGAATTCCAAAATCCTCACAAAAAATTAACTGACCCAGACCCATAGGCATTCTCCATGAGTATATATGCAGCTTCTTTTTGTCACCTACACTGTTACTTGAGAAATTCTGTGATTTTCTTGAGGTTTGTGATTCTATTGGGTTTCCAATGCACAGCAAATAATTCTCCTTGATTACATGTGGAAAGGTCTAGTAGTAAATGCAGTACTCTATGTTCACTACATATAGAATAACTTCTGCAAGAATTTCTACATCTGCTAATATGTGCTTTTTCTTTAGACCCCAGAAATAACATGTACTCTTTCAGCATTTCATGAGGTTTTAGAACCATAGCATCTTATAAAACCTTACATAACGTATTTCCCCACCCATAAAAAAATAGGATCTTACTGAATAGAGCTTTGTAGACTTGGGAAAAGATGGCTGGAAGATTTTCTCAACCTGACATCTTGACAATTATGAAGGGCTAACTCTTTGCCTCACAAGAGGCATGTTATGACCTTTCAGGGAAGTCAAAACATAGTCTATGATAGGAGCCTTCAGATATCATTCTGTTTGTAACCAGAATGAATAAATTCTGGGAATCTCTGTTCTGGCTTGAAGGAACAATTCTGCAGGACTCTTGTCTGGAAAGAATGGCCAGATGGTTATAGCTCTCCTAAGGGATCCCATGCATGGCAGGTAGCTGGGACATCTCCCACTACTATAGCAGGGTCAATGCTAGCTGCAGCAGTCAGTGGTGGTTGATGTGCCTAGTAGCAATGATCAGCAGACAGCTGCAGCTGAGAGCCATTGAGCAAGTAGCAGTGTGTACCTATACCCAACAATGAAAGCTATCTAGTGTAGGAGGAATATAAGAGCCATTTTGACAGCAGCAGGAACATGGCACTGGGCTTCTGGGCAGATCCAAGATCTAGCCATGAATACTTTAGAAGAGAAAACTTTTCTTACTAATATTGCAGTTCAATAAAACAGCCACACTCAGATGAATCTTGGCAAAAAACCTCATGAACATTTTCTATGATGATATGTATCTTATAAACATTTTGGAAATATGGTGGCATTCAGGGGTTAATGCTCCCCACTGACTTAGTCTAAATTGTTAGGAATGCTCCATTTCCATGGGGAAGGACATCAGGTTTTGTCCATACCTGTTGGATTGTCATGACTCACTGAGTGCATTGCTGTGGTTACATGATCCAGAAAAATTAGAGCTTGGCAGAGAGCTGGCCCAATTTCTGCTGTTCTCAATTCTGAGATTCCCTGTAAGTACAACATAGTGGGTGACAGGTGAACACAAAGAACCATGGCTTGTCTATAGATTGATCAAATCACAATTTTTACTTTTTCACACAGGGGTTATACACAAAAAGGCAGGATGTGGGGAAGGGGATGATGCAGGAACCTAAGTGTTCAGGGGGAGTACAGATATCTTCCAGAGAAGAGTATTAGCTGGGTGAAGGTTCAGGGGACAGATCACCATGACTCCACCTATGATTCACTTGTCCTTATCTAGGTTGGTACTATCCAACAAGGTTAACTCTCTACAGGTCTATGATGACTTAGGCTTGGCAACTTTTCACCAAAGCTGCTTGTTTACAATATGTGTTTCAGTGTTTTTCCACAGAGACTCAAAACTTTGTATTAGCAGACATTTATGTCAGGCCTATGGCTGATTCTAGGCCTTTAGTGTATAAGCAGGGTTGCCCCTAACACAACTTGACAATTATTTTCCAATGACAAACACAGAAAAATGTCATACTTCATTCTAGTAAATATAAAGTTATAAAAATTTAGAGATAATTAAAATATTTGAAATCTGAGATATATTTACATTTTTAGATAGCATGTAACCCAATTATTTGCTGACAAAATATTAATTAAACTAAGCCAGGATTACTGTATTTAAACTAAATAATCTCCCTTTACTAGTGCAGGCAAAGACTGGCACAAATTGCATGATTAATACAGAGTACAATGTTATCATGATAAATTATTGAGTTAAAGTGAATATATTTTATACTATGATATACTTATGTTATCTATATTAAACTATAATTTCTTTGAAACTCTTTCTACTTACACAGCTGTAATTCCAGGCACTGAAAAAAAATGCTGTTTACCATTAATCTACAGTGAGTCAACATGAAACAAAAAAGGATATGTGATATAACAATGATGTATTCTGAGTTTATATAGAACTATATAACTAAATAATATAAGTTTAAATGTATATTTCTAAATAACTAATAGAGAGAGAAGGACTGATTGATTTAGAGCCATTCTACTAGTAAATATGATTAGGACATTGTAAATAGTAACGTTTCCAGGCATTACAAGCCTAATAATAGTACAAAATTATCCAGACCTCTTGGTAACAAGTAAAATCACAAAAATTAAGTACATTTTACTCTAAATGCTAATAAAAATATTAAGACATAAAATTTAAAAGATGCAATTTAATGTTGACATGATAGACACAGAAATATACATCATGGCAAAAGAATACATAAAATTTAGCACTATGGTACTAAATAAAAGTGAAAATGGAAACTTAAAAAAAAACTTGAAGTCCCAGAAATGAAATCACTCATGTATATACACACTTTTCTTTTAGTAATTGTGCCATCTCCATGTTTAAAGACCATACATATTGAAAGAAAAATGGAACTAATTTCTTTACTTTAAGGGAATCCAGAAGCCTGAGAAAGAAAATTGTAGACACTATGGTCAAGCCACAAATCTTCTCAGTATGCAACAGTAAAACCTAAAGTGAAATTCTTAAAGAGTTTTTAACATCATGACTGTTACTAATTTCTAGGGTAACCATATATTCAGTAACAATGCAAACTCCAACAGATGCAAAATTTTTTAAATAATGCCTTGTGTCTTATCAGAACATCATTGACTTAACCTGATTTCAATAAAAATAGAAACAACAAAAAACCTACACACTTATGGATACTTAACACATTCTAGTCAATGATATTCGGGTCAGTAAAGAAATAAAGAATTGAAAACTTTACAGAATTCAATGAAAATGAAGGTACAACATATCCAAATGTTTGAGACACAATGAAAGCACTTCTAAGAGGGAGGTTTGTTGTTCATAAAATGAAGTGCCTTCCTAATGAATAGAGTAGATAATAGAAGTGTCATATACCAACAATTTAAAATTACATCTAGAAGTTAAAGGATGGAAACTAAATACTATACTATATATAAAATATAATAAATATCATATAATAAAACAACACAATAAATACAACCAAATATAGTTGATGGAATTGTTTTGTACTTTTTTTTGAGAAAATCAACAGGATAGAAAAATCTTTAGCCAAATAAAGGACAGAGAATCAGTACTCAAATATAGAAATCAGAAATCAAAATGCAGTCATAACAACAGACAACAAGGAAATTCAAAGACTCATTTGGTGTTTAAGAGCCTCTATTCTACAATAGTAGATAGTAGATGTTGACAAGGATGTGGAGAAAGAGGAACACTCCTCCATTGTTGGTGGGATTGCAAGTTGGTGCAACCACTCTGGAAATCAGTCTGGTGGTTCCTCAAAAAATTGGACATAGTATTACCTGAGGACCCAGGTATACCACTCCTTGGCATATACCCAGAAGATGCTCCAATATATAACAGGGACAAATGCTCCACTATGTTCATAGCAGCCTTATTTATAATAGCCAGAAGCTGAAAAGAACCCAAATGTCCTTCAACAGAGGAATGGATACAAAAAATATGGTACCTTTACACAATAGAGATTACTCAGCTATTAAAAACAATGAATTCGAGAAATTCTTAGGAAAATGGATGGAACTAGAAAATATCATCCTGAGATAATGTCCAGGCCAGCTGGACAATCAAGTGACAATCCTTAGACCCTGTGGAGAGGACTGAGATTTGAAAGAAATAAGGAGGCACAGCAAGTCAAGAAATCTGATCATGTTGGAAAAATTTTATTGTTCACACAGGTTATTTACTCTAAAAACAGAATATGGGGAAGTGTAGGAAAGGAAAGTGGGCTTCGTAGGTGGAGGAAGCTAGCTGCAGCTGTGGGGTCTAACTAAGTCATTCTTACAAAGCCTTGCCGTTACCAGGAGTTCTAAAACATCTATCTTGCAGGATGTTGGCTAAATTTAGAGGTCAGGAGGAAGGGTTACTAAGGTGGGTTGCTATGAGGCCTTGTTTGAAGTTTTGAGAACTGACAAATGAATTATATAAGGTAAGCAGAAAGAAGAATAGTAGATAGGAAAGCCAAGGGTGAGTGTTTGCCAAGAGTAAGGCCTTGCCATGGCTTACTACATCTCCGTCTTCCCTGTATAATAGAGCACTGGAAGCATGGAGGGGGAAGTAGTGGCCTGATCCCCTTTGAATTTCAGGTGTTGCGCTGAAGGGCTAAGCACTCCTTGGTTGGGGAGTCTATGCCCCAGGCTCCCAGGCACTTTTTCAAGGGGACAGGAAGAGTGACCTACACCAACCTGTATGCAATCAGGCATGCTTCTCAGGATTCTGTCTTTGAGTGCAAAGAAAGAGGTACCCCTACAGTACTTTGCCTCAAACCCTCTAGCATTCTCCTTTTACAGAGGAGAATCAATGATAGGATGTCCCACAGTGGCAGCCGCTCTAGGGAATTTTTTTTTTGGGGGGTGGGGGGTGGGTTTGAACTTTGAAGCACCATGTCGGAGTTGGCACTTGATAACTTCTGGAGTGGGTTTACCATCAGAGTCCAATTTACATAATGGACCTGGAGTGGTTTGGCTGCCATGTTATTGATCTGGGTCTTCATGAGTGTTGTAAGGCGAGAGAAGGCCCAAGGGCCACACGAAATGAGCAAGAAAAGGCCAATGAGAGGTCTAAGGATAGAAGGGAGCAAGGTAGAAAGCCAAGGCATGATAGAAAACCAGTTCTTATACAAGGTCTCACTTTTTTTTCCTTTTCTTTTTTTTTTTTTTATCTTTTCTAAGTCTTCTCGAACTCTGCACATGCTATGTTTTACCACCCCTGATTTATCTGTAAAGAAGCAGCGCTCTTCCTTTAAAGTTGCACAGAGTCCTTTCTGTTGAAGGAGCAAGAGATCTAGGTCTTACTGTTCTGGAGGACAACTTTAGCTGAAGAGGGAAGTGACTCACTAAGGGCTTCGATGCTCTGCTGTTGCTCTCTAACATCTTGGTCAATGGTGGCACTAAGCTCAGAGTAGTAGTGGTTGGAGAGGACAAAGGAGATAATTTCAGTCCCAGCACCCACCACCTCCAGCCCCAAGATGACTGGAATGGTCACTGCAATGACGGGCTCTCACTTTAGTCGGAGAACTTCCATCGTGTTGTGAGGGTGAGGTCCAGGAAAGGCACTTCTCTTGGTTCTATAAGTGGAAAAAAATCATCTGAGGAGTAATAGGCTAACCACAGGAGAATCTGTACAAAAGATCTTTTGAAGGCTTTAAAGGTAGTAAGGTGTATGCATGGAGTGAGTCCAGAGGAGCAGGGCTACCACATATCCTGAAGAGGAATAAGGTAAAAGTTGCCTATAAAGTTAAAAGAGGCTTGAGTCTGATTATAATGCCAGTGAAGAGAGGAGGCAGCTTGTTCCCAGGAGGGGTGATACAGGTACCAGATGCTGAGACCATCTCCAAAGAAAATCTTTTAGAGCAGGAATGTTGCCAACGGCAGGAACTATGTTCTGTGGAGTGAGTAAGATTATTATGGGGGATAGTAATTCTGACATAGAAAGGAGGGGAAGAATAATAACAAGGCCAACACTCTTGCATGAGCTCTGGATGAGAATCATTCAGTGCAGCAAATGTCTGTTCTACAAGGGACAAGACAAGGTGTGCAGAAGAATGACGAGAAACTGTTGTTAATGAGGGAGTCAACTCTGGTGTGGCATGATCCTGTGAAGGAGAAGCGGGAAGAGGAAGAGGAGGTTGAGAGTTGGAAGGTAGGGCAGGTTAGTGAGAGAGCAAAATTGGATTAGGTTGTTGGGAGCCGTAGTGAGTATGTCAGTATCCGCCATTCCAAGATGGCGCGGACATCATGTCCTCCCACCAGTAAACAATTAACTGTGCAGCTACAAAGGCAGAAAGCCAGCCAAAGTCTCTGGCCAATCCCAAGGCGTAATATTGGGTGATGAGTGAACAGTCAATCAGAAGTGAACACGTCACTCTAGGGTGTATTTAAGCGGTGCCTCTTCCTGCCTTCCATGTGTCTTTCCACGTCTGCTGTTACAAGTAAAGCCTCACTGTGGTGATACCCGAATTCCATCTCTCATGTCTCTCTTCCACGGGCAAGAGGGGACACGGGAGGCGTGCACAACAACTGGAGCAGAAACCCTGGAGTTTCAAGGCGATGCGGAGGCCCCCAAGTTTTGGGGCGGGTTAAAAGACTACAGGATGAGGTACACCTTTGGAAGATACGCCTGGGGTGGCGTTTGTGGCAAGTGGACTTAAACTCACCACTGCCGCTCCACTAGCTAGCCTCTTGCTTGCATTGCTCTCATTTTTAACTTATTTGCATTGTGAGAAAGAGGGCCACTCTAGCATACCAGAACCAGAGCATGTTAGCCGGCATCAGGCCAAAGGGCCTGGAAAAGAGAAGCAGGCAAGAAAGCCTGGGCAACAGAAGCAAGCCAAGGAGCCTGGCCATAGGATAGAGTACTCAAAAGGAACAGGGCTACTGCAGAGTCCATTAAGCTTGAGAGAGAACGGAGGTCAAATGGCGGAGAGAGAACAGAGGTCAAAAGGACCCCCCTGCTCCCCATTAAGGAGTCTGACTCCATAGAACTGGGCAGCTCCGAGGAGGAGAGCATAGAGGAGGAAGTAGCCACTTGTGGAAAGGATAGCCATTCTGAGATAAGACTAAGAAAGATCTTAAGTCACTCAGCCCAGCTGCACCAACCTCGGCCGGAGCCAGCTGCTCACCCGGGCTCGAGGGTCCCCTGCCGTGCTTCTCGGCTTGGGCTGTGGGAACAGAGACACTGCGACGGGCCTGGGTCAGACCGGTTGCAGAGAAGTCTACGCTCTGCTACCTGCAGTGGCTTGCAACAAGGCAGAGCAAGAGAGCGTGGTGGGAAAGGCAGGCAGAGGAGGGAGGCAGTCTGCCCTGGGAAGCTGCCTTCCAGCGGTGGGCACATTGGGAGTGCCCCATGAACTTAGAACAAGCAATGCCAGTGATAGAACAGATGATTTTTGAAAATGCCACAGCTAAATGCCGTACAGCCATTGTCCCTCGTAAGAACAGGAGGCTACAAGATTGGCTGAGGGCCTGCTGTGGCCCGGGGTGGGAAGCTGTTTGTGCTTATTCCACAGGTGAAAACAATTCAATTTGGGTCCCTACAAGGCTGGTGCAGATTGTGAAGAATGAAGCTAGGTTGCAAGATTACGGCCCTGATTCTCCTGACACTGATGCTCGATTTGGCGATAAGTATACCACTGTGGGCCATAGTCAGATCTTGGCCTGTTCCCTTGCCAGTACATTCAAATGCTGAAGCACCTCCATTGTTTACAGCTATTGAGTGTTACTTGGTTGTCTCTCTTCAGGGCACACAGACCAACAGCCTGAGTTATACAATGCTTCAAGTTTTCCATTAAATTTTACAGTTGGTTTTGTGGCAGCAAAACTTTATAGCATAAAGGTAATCTACTTGGTGTTGATTTGAGTGAAAATAGATTGCTTACATCGTTAAAGATTGGTTTTTTGATTTGCCTATGTTTATAGAGAAAAGATACAACACATGTCTTTTAAGGTTTACAGTTTAAATTTAAAGTTTAAAGTTAAGGTCAAAATCACACAGTTCAAAAACTAGCCAAGCCTCAGAGAACAGGCCGGAGGGAGGTTACATTTACATTTGAATTAAGACAATGCAGACTTAGCTGTAGAAGCCCAGGTGCTAAGCATTCCCTTTTGTTCTGGGTCTTTACAACCTGGCCCTAGAAATGTGCTTATGGAATTTGTCTTTTGTCCTCATTGTTTCTTGTGAGAGGAGGGATAAATCTAAAAACCAAAGACTTTAAAACAGTCTGTGGGGCTAAAAGTTATGATTATGCTGGAGAAATTAAAATTATGCCTACTTCCCTCCATGAGTATAACTGTACCTGCTGATAAAATATGGTTCAAATTGTTCTAATTTCTTTATATTCAAAGCTGTTAAAAATGAGATGCTTTGGATTCCTCTAATGTATGTAACAATTATTAGAAGATAAAGTTGGCTTTTGTCCGATGTTCTCATTAGACTAGGGAAGATTGGTTATTAGATTAATCCAAAATAAAGTTCAAATTTAAGATTTATACAGCCTAACTTGCCTACTCCAGCGGCCATTTCAGTAAATGCTTATATAAAAGATGTTTTATACCATCCCTATACGTTTCTGGTAAAGGTGAAAGGTTTACAGGCAATAAATTTATTCATAATTTTTAACAGTCCATGAAGTGATATTTGTTAAAAATGATTGCTTCACAAAATGGTTAATTGTTTTACATTTTATATATATAAATATTATTGCTGCTTTAATACAAAAAAGTAAGAGGTTAAATCTTTTGGTATGTATTATTCATTGTGTGATACTTTATTAGTAGATTTCTCTAAAGAAATTTTTTCTGCAAGCCATTGCTCCAATATAATGAGCTTTAAAAAAATTTTTTAGAGTACTTGTTACTCCACAAAAGGATTCAAAGACAGTGTCTTTCAATATTTGAGACCTCAGTTATATCCTAATCAGACGGGGCTAGAGAGATGGCTCAGCCGTTAAAGGCTAGACTTAATTTAAATTATAAAAGCTGAACTCCCAGCAACCACATGGTGGCTCACAACCATTTGTGGTAGGGATCTAACGCCATATTCTGGCTTGTGAGTGTACATGCAAAAGAAAATGATTTACTTTTAATCTTGATTTGCTCTTAGTGATTTTTAAAAGTTGTTAAGAGATATTATTTGGCTAAAACCTCATCTTAAGCTTACCATAGGAGGATTTAAACCTCTGTTTAATGTTTTCAAAGGGATGCAAGTCCTAAATTAAATCATATGTGTATTTTCTTGAGATTATCCTGCTTCAACACAATTAAATTATGTGTTGTAGCCACTGGTTAGAATGTTAAAAAAGGGTGTATCTGCCTT
Source organism: Arvicanthis niloticus (assembly GCF_011762505.2). NCBI lineage: Eukaryota > Metazoa > Chordata > Mammalia > Rodentia > Muridae > Arvicanthis > Arvicanthis niloticus. The sequence goes on along the minus strand of NW_023044978.1, from coordinate 2,120,940 downwards.
TGTTTTGTTAAATGGTATATTTCATGAAGTACAAAATGTTTCGGCTACATGATCTAATATCTCTAGCCATTTGAATAACATTAAAATTAATAAGGTGTTTAAGAATGCCTCTGCACAACCGGTGTCAGTGTGTGTAGACCCTCCATTTTTCTTTATGTTATCCAACTTTCAGAATAATTCTGATATCTTGGATTGTAAGAATGTTACGTGCTTTTTAGCACAATGCTGGAATGGATCACTAGACCTAGCCTTGGTTAATCAAGTTACAGCAGCTACTGTTGTTAATCAAATTTCAGAAAAGACCTCTAAGGCTTGACCATTTTACAGAAAGTGGATGCATATCAGACATCCTGTTGGTCAATCAGAGAGTTGATTTGCTCCAGGCCCATGTGGAGCAGCTCTCAGATGTGGTTCAAATGAGCTGCGTGTCACCAACCCCACATCTAGGTATTACACCTCTGAGATTTGTGAATGATACATTTATTCAAAGCCATAATCTTTCTGCTTATTTAAAAGGGAATTGGAATGGGGAGTTGGACCAGGTGCAACAGCAATTGCAGATCCGGATTTCGAGCCTTGATGGAGCGCGGATGGACCCTGTTTCCCTTGGCGATTTTACTTCTTGAATTTCTTCTGCTTTTTCTTTCTTTCTTAAATGGGTGGGGATAGGTCTGTTTGGTACAGCCCTATGTTGTGGATTAGTGTCCATGTATGGTTGGTCTGTAAGCTCAGAGCCCAACAAAAATGTGACAAGGCTGCTATAGCCCAAGCACTCACAGTCTTGGAGCAAGCATCTTCCCCTGAAATTTGACTATCTAGGCTAAGAAAGTAGCCGATAACTGAGACCCTCAGTCGATGCACCCCAAGGGTTCAGCCCATTGCACTGGGTCGATGAAAGGTTTAAGTCCAGCCAGCCCTTGCCTAAATAGCTGTGGTACCTGAATAGTAGGTTGACAGCCCTTGCACTCCTGGGAGCTATACTCCATTGCACAGGGATGGGTGTCAATTCCTCTTTACATCCCCTTAGCCCTTGTACCCAGAGGACTTGTTTCCATTGCACCTGGTAGGGTAAGGGAGAATCTTCGGGCTGTAAGCTCTTGATCGCTTATTCCCCCAAGATGGAGTTTGCTTGATCGGGCTTGAGTTCGAATCTTGATTCGTGCTGCGCTTAATAGGCAATAGGCTGTTTCATATTAATAATTTAAACAGGGAAAGATGTTGGGAGCTGTAGTGAGTATGTCAGTATCCGCCATTCCAAGATGGCGTGGACATCGTGTCCTCCCACTAGTAAACAATTAACTGCGCAGCTGCAAAGGCAGAAAGCCTGCCAAAGTCACTGGCCAATCCCGAGGCGTAATATTGGGTGATGAGTGAACAGTCAATCAGAAGTGAACACATCACTCTAGGGTGTATTTAAGCGGTGCCTCTTTCTGCCTTTCGCGTCTTTCCACATCTCCTGTTACAAGTAAAGCCTCGCTGTGGTGATACCCGAATTCTGTCTCTCGTGTCTCTCTTCCACGGGCGAGAGGGGACAAGGGAGGTACACGCAACATTAGGTCTTATGGCAACAGAGGGTGTTTTATGCAAGAATTCTTTGAGGAGTTTGCTGCAAAGGCATGATGGATGTTAGTCAATGGGTGTGTCAGTTTGATAAGCAAGCCAGTTGGAAACAGGATCACCATCAGCATCAGGATCATCATCTTTGGGGGGAGCATTTTCTGTGGAAGAAGCAGAAGGGAGAGCATCCTCAGCTGGGGTTTGAGCCTCCTGCCTGGGAAGTGTGGTCCTTTGGCTTGACTGGGGCAGTGGACATGAATTATGCAACCTGGTGAATTCTGAACCCGAGATAGGTGGCTACGGAGGCTCTGGAGGCCCTATTGTGCCTGGGGCCTTGACCAGAGGGGTGCTCTCCAAGGTGGTTCTGAGCATGGACTTTGACCGAAGCTGCTCAGACAGTGTCAAGTACCTGACACTCAACTTTGGGCCCTTTGAAACAATGCATCACTGGCGGAGCCTCTACCTTGCAACAATTCGTGGGTGCCTGGTGCAGCAAACACACAGTCGTATCATATAAAAATGCCATCTATGTGTTTGGTGGAGACAGTGGAAAGACAATGCTCAATAATAATAAATGGGCTATTGTCTTCCTGAGGCCCAAGGAGGCAGTGAGCTGTCTTCTCCAACTGGCTAACAAAACTAATATAAGGTTCCTCATGACCCTGTTTGATCTTAGTCAATGCTCCTGAAGCAATATTTCTTAGGTGCGAGTTTCCCCCAGGCACCCACTGCCGCTTGGCGAACCTGAGCCAAGAGACCAGGTGTATAATGTCTCTGGGCATTGGCTGTATTGTAAGGTGGTTTACCCATAAGTTTGGCAGCTGTCCAATCACTGGTATCAGGGTTTTGGCGCCTTAAAGTGCCAGGCTACGAGCTGCTTCTTGAAATCATCCTTCAATAATACATAGTCTTCTCCCTCTAGTGCACCATGAGCCAGCTGGAAAAATTTATTAGGAGTTAACTAAGCCTTAGTAGAGGCCTCCAGCAAGACCAAGGCAAAGGAGGCCATTGGACTGTACTTAGAAGTGGCTGATTTAAGTTTTTCCAGAATTGACAAATTAAGAGGAGTATACACAAGGGTATCTCTGTCTAGGGTTGGCCTTTCGGGGCAGCTGAGGCCACAGAATCCCCATCATCTTTATTCTCACTAATAGTGCCATCGGGATTAGGATTACGAGGGTGAGCCTCACTAGAAGATGGCTTGTCACCTGTGTCTTGGGGAACAGACGAGCCACTGCTAAGTGAAAGTGGAAAAGTGAGCGGCTGTGTGAGGGGCTTTTCCAGGTTTCTTCTTAAGGGACTGGGGCTCATCACAAAAGGATGTTGTTGGCCTGGGGGTAGAGAGAGATCTGCTAATAGTTTATTCAGGTTACAAAGTATTTTAAAAGTGAAAGTTGTTCCTGGCAATTACGGATCAAATTCTGTAGGAGGGGGAGATTGTTAGAAAAACTTGATCAAGCGGAGAAGACCAATAGGGCTTCAGGGGAAAGAAAGGGAGAGAAGTTGATTAGAGAGTGGCTCAGGATTTTTGGAAGTTGAAAGAGCCGAAGTTTTCTCTAGAGGGGGTGAGTCCAGATTGTGATATCAAGCAGCCTCCTTGTCAAAAGTGGCTGAGTCTCCCAGATCAAGGGGTCCCTCTCTGCCTTCATCCTCAAGACCAATCAAAGAGGGATAAAGAGGGGTAGCTGTAGTGGTTTTAGTGAGCAAAGTTGAAGGTACCTTTTGAGAAATTTCTACAAGTGGGGGGCCTTCAGGACAGAAATTCTGAAAGGGTGGGCATGAACAAGGGGATTCAGTGGGAGGGCCCTCTCTCCCTCTTCAATGACATTTTGAACATCAAGCCAATTATTGTGAGTCTTTAACAGGTCATGAATGAGATTCCAGTAACCAAAAGCTGAAACAGGGACCTTTTCTGGACCAAAGGTCTTATAATAATCTTGTAAACAACCACAAACTCTCTTCTACTTCTTCTGATTAATAGTTCCTTCTTGGAGGAAACAGGGACAAAGGTAAACAAAAAAAAATCCCTTTAAGTCTTTCTCTTCAACCCTGTTTTCCCAGGTCTCAAGGGAATCCTTAAGCTCTGAAATGAATAAATCTTGCTGAGAAATATTCTGACCCATGTCTATATAATGTACCACCTGATTACGCACCAAATGCCTGTCTCAGCTTTAGGGAGCTGTCAGAGTCCTGAATGCTGCCTCCACTGCCACTTGAAGGTGGGGTGGTGGTTCCCCGGGGGGGGGGGAGGATGTCTCCGAGCACCACATTGGGTACCACTTGTCCAGGCCAGCTGGACAATGAAGTGGGACCCTTAGACATTGTGGAGAGGACTGAGATGTGTGAGAAAATAAGGAGGCACAGCAAGCCAAGAAGTCTGATCAAACTGGCAAAGATTTTGTTGTTCACACAGGTTATATACTCTGAAAACAGGATATGGGGAGGGGGAGGAAAGGAAAGAGGGCTTTGCAGGTGGAAAAAGCTAGCTGCAGCTGTGGGGTCTAACTAAATTATTTTCACAAAGCCTTTCCATTACCAGGGGTTCTAAAAACATCTATCTAGCAGGATGTTGGCTAAATCTAGAGATCAGGAAGGATTACTAAGGTGGGTTGCTAGGAGGCCTTGTCTGAAGTTCTGAGAACTGACATGTGAATCATGGAAGTTAAGCAGAAAGAAAAATAATAGATAGGAAAGCCAAGGGTGAGTGTTTGCCAAGAGTAAGGCATTGTCATGGCTTCCCACAAGATAACCCAATCACAAAGAACACATATGGTATTTACTCACTGATAAGTGGATATTAGCCCAGGAGCTTGAAATAGCCAAGACACAACACACAGACCACATGAAGCTCATGAAGAAGGGAGGCCAAGTGTGGATGCCTTGGTCCTACTTGAAGGATTAACAAAATACTCAAATGAACAAATGAGCAAAAAAAACTGAAGAAGGGGCCATCTGGAGATCATTCCACCTGGGAATCCATCCCATGTGCAGTCACCAAATGTAGATGCTGATGTGGATGTCAGGAAGTGCATGCTGGCAAGAGCCTGCCATAGCTGTCTTCTTAGAGGTCTGCCAGAGGCTGACATATTCAGAGGCAGATGCTCACAGCTAACCACTGATCTGATCAAAGGGTTACCAATGGAGGAGTTAGAGAGAAGACTGAAGAAGCTGAAAGGGTTTGTGGAGAGCAACAATATCAACCAACCAGAGCTCCCCAGAGTCTAAACCATTATCCTGGGAGCACATATGGAGGGACCCATGACTACATCTGTACATGAAGGAGAGGATGGCCTTGTCAGGCATAAGTGGAAAAGAAGATCCTTAGTCCCAGAAAGGCTGAACATTGAGTGTGTGTGTGGGAATTCTGATGCCGGCTAGCCAATTTTTTTTATTTCCCTTTGGGCCCACAGATGGGAATTCTTTGCCCCAATTCAACTGGAAGCAGACAAAAAGAGATCATCATCCCATTTCCTCAAGTTAGGATAGATGGTTCTGGTTACTTTAGAAATTATACATGTGTTGTCATATAAAGAATACTTTTACAAATGTAGCTTCAGACAGGGAGGGAACTAGAGAGCTTAATCTCAGGGGTTTCTACCTTTCCTGTCCTCTTCTATATCTTTCCTTCTTAGGTAAAAGGGAGGGGGAAAAGAAAAGGGGAGGCATAATAATATCATAGAAATAGACAAATAGGGTTAGGTTAGTAAATTTACTCTTAGGTGAAACATTACATTTTTAGAAATCTTTATGATTGTTACAGGTTGAAGTTATAATCTCTTATGTTGGTATAGAATTTATTTTGTATAAATTTAGGGTTTTCACTGGTGTGAATTTCTTATTGATATAAAAATTAGATTATTTTTACTCTCATATAGGCATTGTGTGGAAAGGAGTTAACAGACAACAGTTCAGATTGCTTTACATAAATAGTTGGTTTTCAAAAATGTCAGAAGTCCACAGAATTGATGTTACAAGCATTCCTGTATAAACATCCATTTTATTGGAGACCTGTCTGCTCCTGACACCTTCCCTGTCTTGGATTCTAAGAAGAAATTGAGCATCTTTGGAATTACTCCAGTTGTGGTGAGACAGCCACTAGGCAATAATTGCCTCTTTTCATCTACAGATGAAATACTGTGCAGAAAAAAGACACACTTGTGGAATAGTCGACTGGTTATATCTGCCAAGACAGAATAATCAGCCCTTAGTAATTCTGCATCACTAAGGTCTGTCACATGATTTTGGGCCAGAAGGCTGAAGATTTGATGCTCTAACATTCTGTAGTATAGGGACTGTCCAGGTGTTCAGTGGTCTCTACAAATTGTCTAAGTTTTAGAAGCTATGCTTAGTGCTTCCCATAATTTCAGTTAACCCAGTCATTCTGGATTTCTGATGGGGTTGAAAACCTATAGTCTTAAAACCAATCCTGGCTATTTACTTTGAGAGAAAAGATCTGAGTGGATGGTTTTCAGTTGACATTCCTTCTGAAGACAGGACTTAAGCCAGGTTCAGAACTAAGTCTTTTTTTGAGAGAGATGGCAGAGGTTCTATTTAGTTAACAAAAATGATGGACTAGGTATTAGGACTATCTTGTACTTTAACAATTACAACATGGTAATATAGTTTGTGTTCAATTTATATATGAGAGAAAAAAATCTTTTAATTGTACAGAAAGGGGGGTGTTGTGGATAGTGCCAGCCTTTTTTTTTTCATGGTATTCCACTCCTGGGAGGGACAGTGGAGGAGGAGTGAAAATTCTGTCCAATTGAATTTGTAAAATAAAGGCTAGAGCCAGTGATTGGGCAATAGAAGGGGAGGTGGAGAAAAAGGCTCATGGGAGGAGTCAGAAGAGGAGGAGTCAGAAGTTGAAGTTGCCAGGAGAGAGGCTACATAGGTGATGGAGAGTCGAAGGACCCAGAGGAGCCATTGGAGCCTTTGGTGGAAGGACAAGGAGGAGGAGAAGAACGTGGCTTAGAAAACCACAGGTTTTAAGTGATATCATAGCTGGTGAATAGAGTAGTGCAATGGTAAATCGGCTCAATTTAGGCTTGCAGTTAATAACCATAAATATTGAGCTGTGTTTTTCTTGACCGGACTTGTTTGGGTCGGAGATTTACCACAACAAAATTCAAGAGTCAGGAGGTGGGAGTTGGGGGAAAGGTGGAGGCACATCCTCATAGAAGCAGGAGAAAAGGGGATGGGATAGGGGATTCCTTGGTGGTGGTGGGTAATGGGGTAATGGAAATGTAAATATAATATCCAATAAAAAAGAAAAATCCACATAGATACATATCAAGGTATGAAAAAGAAAGATCAACTCTACAAAGGATCTCAATATAAAACCAAATACACTGAATTTATTAGAATAAAAAGTGGAAAACACCATTGATTTCTTCAGGGCATTCCTTCTTACTCATGTAAGGATGGATATGATAAAACTGTCAAGTAATAAAACACTCTGGTGAAGATATAGAACAAAGAAAAAACACAGCTCAATTGCTGGTTGGAGTGCACACTTGTTCAATGACTTCAAAAATTTAGCCTTTTAAAAAATATTGGATGTACAACAGGGCATGTTTTATTTTATGTTAAATTATACTGCAATACCAATAATATAGAGAGTGTTTTATAGAAAGTCCTGGGGCTTAGGCAACCTGGACTCATACTCCATTGCTCTGAGTAGATATCCATTGCACATCTCTTGGTATATTTATGTTCTTACTATTCAAGCCTCTGTTTGAAGGGTAGAGCTGGGATAACAAAAAGGAAGTGTAAACAAAAATAAAATTTAGTTTCCTGGAAGAAAAGTGATGCAGAAAAAAGAATATTTTCTAAGAACTTTTAATTTAAATAAAAATGTAGATCATCGAGTAGTATTATTAGTAAGCATGATGTACTGTATTTGAAAAGAATTACTAAAGAAAAAACATTTATCATTAAAAAAAACATTTAGGAACATATTAGAAGCTGACAAGCTGTAACTGAATTGTTAGGTTTTTAAAGTTTAACTTTTGAAAAAAAAAAAAAACTTGTATAATTTAAAACAACCAAGATAACAGGACAGAAAGGCTCCAGTCAGAGATAGTGAATGAAGGTATCACTAGAGATAATCAGATGGTGAAAATCAAGTACAAGAACTTAAGCAACAGAAACCAAGTTTACTTGGCATCATCAGAACCCAGTTCTCCCACCATAGCGAGTTCTGAATACCTAATGACAGGAAAAAAGCAAGACTCAGATTTAAAATTGCTTTTCATAATGGTGAGAGGACATTAAGAAGAACAAAATAACTCCATCAAAGAAATACAGGAGAACACAGTTAAACAGTTAAAAATCCTTAAAGAGAAGACATAATAATCCTTCAGAGAATTAAAAGAAAATACAAGCAAACAGGTGAAGGAATTAAAGAAAACATACAGGATATAAAAATGGAAGTAGAAACAATAAAGAAATCTCAAACAGAGACTACCCAGATGATAGAAAACCTAAGAAAGAGATAAAGAGTCATAATGCAAGCATCACCAACAGAATACAAGAGCTATAAGAGAGAATCTAAGGTGCAGAAGATAACATAAAAAACATTGGCACAACTGTCAAAGAAAATTAAAATGCAAAATACTCCTAACCCAAAACATCCAGGAAATCCAGGACACTATGAGAAGACCAAACATAAACATTATAGGTGTAGAAGAAAGCAGAGATTCCCCAACTTAAAGAAGCAGTATATATGTTCAACAAAATTATAGAAGAAAACTTCCCTAAACTAAAGAATGAGATGTCCTTAAATATACAAGAAGCTAACATAACTCTAAATAGACTAGATAAGAAAAGAAATACCTCCCATCAAATAATAATCAAAACACCAAATGCTCAAAACAAAGAAAATATTAAAAGCAGTAAGGGAAAAACGTTAAGACAGTATCCAATTAATAAAATCAGAACTGAAAAGAAAGGCATAACAACAAAAACTGAGAAAATTCAAAAATCATCTGATACTACTGCAGAAGCCTATACTCAACAAAACTGGAAAGTCTGGATAAAATGGACAATTTTCTAGACAGATAGCAGGTACAAAAGTTAAATCTGCATCACATAAAGTATCTTAATAGTCGTATATACTGTAAAGAAATAGCAGCAAAAGTCATTAAAAGTCTCTCCACCAAAAAATGCCTAGGACCAGTTGGTTTTAGTGAAGAATTCCACTAGACTTTTCAAGAAAACATATTACCAATTCTCTGTAAAATATTCCACAAAATAGAAACAGAAGGAACACTACCCTATTTGTTTTATGAAGCAACAATTGAACTCATACATATACCACACAGAGACTCAACAATGAAAGAGGACTTCAGACAATCTCCCTAAGAAATATCAATGAAAAAATACTCAATAAAATTCTTTCAAACCATATCCAAGAACACATCAATACAATCATCCACCATGATCAAGTAGTCTTTATTCAAGGAATGCAGGGAGAGTTCAAAATTTGAAAATCCATTAATGTAATGCACTATTTAAAGAAATTTAAAGAAAAAGGAAACACATGATCTTCTCACTAGATGCTGAGAAAGCATTTGACAAAATTCAACATCTCTTCATGGGAAAAACAATTCTCATGTGGGAATCACCATCTTTGACCTCAAGCTGTAGTACAAAGCATTAGTAATAAAACTTTCATGGTATTGGTATAGAGATAGGCAAGAAGATCAATGGAATAGAATCAAAGACCCAGAAATTTAATCAAATACCTATCCTCACATGATCTTCGACATAGAAGACAAAACAATCCAGTGTTTAAAAGACAGCTTTTTCAACAATTGGTGCTGGTTTAACTGGAGTTTGACATGTAGAAAAATGCAAATAGATACATTCTTATCTCCTTGTACAAAACTCAAATCCAAGTGGTCCACTTATAACCAGACACACTGAAACTAATAGTAGAGAATGTGAGGAAGAACTTTGAACATATGTGCACAGGGGAAAAGTTCCTGAACAGAACACCAATGGCTTTTGCTGTAAGATCAATAATTGACAAAATTGCAAAGCTTCTGTAAAGCAATTGACACTCTCAGCAGGACAAAATGGCAACCAACAAATTGAGAAAAAAATCTTTACCAATCCTATGCTTACTCAAGAGCTAATAACCAGAATATACAAAGAACTCAAGAAATTTGACTCCAGACAACCAAATAACCCTATTAAAATGAGGTAAAGAGCTCAACAAAGAATGTTTAGAAATAATGAATAGCTGAGAAGTACCTAAATAAATGTTCAACATCTTTAGTCAACAGGGAAATGCAATTCAAAACAATCCTAAGATTCCAGCTCACACCAGTCAGAATGCCTATGATCAAAAACTCAGGTAATAGCAGATGATGATGAGAATGTGGAGAAATGGGAACACTATTAAACAATGACATTGTGAAATTCTTTGGCAAATGGATGGAACTAGAAAATATCATCCTGGGTGAGGTATCTCATTCACAAAAGAACTCACATGGTATGTACTTACTGATATGTAGATATTAGCCAAAATATCACAATAACAAAGACATAACTTACATAACAGTGAAGCCCAAGAAGAAGAAAGACCACAGTATGGGCTCTTCTGTTCCTCTTAGAGGACCTAACAAAACTCTTACAGAAGCAAATATGTCTATATGTGGAGTAGAGACTGAAGTAAGAGCCACACATAGAGTACCCCACATGGGGGATCCATCCGAGGTGCAGTCACCATAAGCAAGTACGATTTTTGATGTCAGAAAGTGCATGCTGACAGCAGCATGATATACCTGTCTACTGAGAGAGGCTCTGCAAGAGCCTGATATATACAGAGGCAAATGCTCACAGCTAACCGTTGAACTGATCACAGGGTCCCCAGTGAGGTTCAAAGGGCTTGTGGTCCCATGGGGAGAGTGACAATACCAGCCAAGCAGAGTTTTCAGGCTCTAAACAGCCAGCCTGGGAACACACATGGAGGGACCCATGGCTCCAGCTGTGGAACAAGGTCTTGTCAGGCATCAGTGAAAGAGAAGGGCCTTGGTTCCTTGAAGGTTTGATGCCCAGTGAGGGGAAATTAAAAAGTAAGAGGATGGGTAGAGGCATACCCTCATAGAAATAGGAGAAAGGAGGATGGGATAAGGGGTTTCTGGGGGTGGGGGGTTAGGAAAGTGGATAACATCTAAAATGTAGATAAAGTATCCAATAATTAAAAAAAAAAACCAACCAAACAAAATACAAATAATTGAACTAGCTATTGCAGTCAAGTATTTGAGACTTTTTGGTAGAAATGTAATATTACCGACATTACAAGGATTCCTTATAATTGTAAAGGACAAGGAACTATGGAAGGGACCCATGGAACTTTAAAATGAAATCTTCATAAAATAAAAAAGGGGGATGAATATCCCTGTATACCACAAATTTATTTAAGTCATCTTCTTTTGTTTTAATTTTTTTTAAAAAAAAATCTGATGCTCAGGAACTCTCTGCTTAATGTCTCCAGTACTCTACCACTAGGCATGCTTATGCATAGGTGAAAGAGAATGATCCATTTACTGGCATACAGCATGATCCCAATAAGGGATTTAATATGTAGAAGAAGGCATGTTTTTGTTTTTTTTTTTTGTTGTTGTTGGTTTTTTTTGTTTTTGTTTTTGTTTTTTTTTTTGGAGGATGATGAAGAAGCATGGTGGCCATCAGAGAGATGAGTGAAACATGCTAAGGCAGGACAAAGAATGACAATGACCTGTGAGCTTGTTAAGCATCCTGACAATGGCGTAATATTATTGCAAATATGTTCCCAACCCAGGATTGCTTTACTATATCCCCAATGGGACAAGCTGTTTTGCATCAAGTTTTTAGACCTTGTGGAACAGATAATGAAAAAGAAAAGTTACAATGCCTCTTAAATGTGACCAGTTATTCAGACTCAATCATGGGGCGGTCTAGAAATCAATTCAATATTGAAAATAACTTCATTTGTAAGTCTGGTTCTGGACCTTTTCAGAGACATATTTGGAAGTTAGCTGCAGTTCTCTATGATGTTATGTTAACAAGAAATAAAGTTGGGGAAGGATCTTCATTTCAAATGTGTTAGTACATATGTTAAGGCTCTTTTAATTGTCAAGTTAAAATTACTTTTGTTTCTTGTACAGAATTTAATGTAAATTGCATTGATTGTATACTTTTTAATTGTGTTAGTGTGTTGAAACCTTGCATGTTAGTTACTGAGGTCTATGAACCAGCTCTTCTATTGACCTGAGTACCACAGAACCTTGGTCTTCTGAAAACAGTCTGTCAGTAAAATCAGCTAGGCTTTAAGTAGAATCAAGAGGGTAGTAGGCTTGATTATTGCTGGTATAACAGCTTTAATTATATTTATTGCTAGCACCAGTAAGTCTGGAATTGTTGTGACACAAGAAGTTAAGACAGCTACATTTGTTAATCATTTAGCAAAAAAAAAATGTTACTAATGTGTTGAATATACAAGAGGATTCAGATAGGTTTTTGGATCAAGGGATTGATGCTATTTCTGCTACTCGAATTATTGAAAACTGGTTCAGAGTTTAATAGTAAGGAGCCATCTTGTATGTCATGCCAAATATCATTGTATTCTTTAGTTATAAAATTTATACTGGTAGTCATTGTAATTATGAGAAAGTTCAGACACTTGCAGGGTATTTGGCATAATTCTAATAACTCTTTGTATGTTTGAACTTTGCATAGTAAACATAAATTTAAAGAATGCTGCTCTGCTGAGTGTTGTTGTGGTAGATATTGCTGATATAATTACACATGCCCTGAGGTCAGTATTTCTTTTTTAGCCAAGCTTCAAGAACAGCATGTCCTGAGATCAGTATTCCTATTTCAGTCAAGCTTCAAGAGTGGCATATATAGCTTGATTATGCTAGTCCTTTTTGTCCTGGGAATAGTTTTATTCCTACCCATCATGTAAAAGCTTGTCTTTAACAACATCAACATGTTGGCAGCCAATGTATATAGCTTGATCCTGAAAATGAAGCCCCAGACAGAGTTATTAAATTAACTGGCTAGCAAGGCAAGGATGGGTAGGATTCTTCACAGAGCCTTACCCATCTAAGACAGAAGTCCGTTGCTATTGATAATGCATATTCTATGATGGGTAAGGAAGTCATTCTTGGCAGAATGACCTAAGACATTCTAACACAAGGTTCAGTATTGTTTATGAAATAAAAAAAGGTAGAGGCAGGCAGCTTTTGGGGCTGCTTGGCAAGAATATGACATGGGCTATAGACATGGAAATGGGCTTCCTTCCAGGAAGATGATATTGGCCAAGGTCAAGGAAGTGGCCTTCAGGCTGTAATCTGACATTAGGCTAGAACAAAGAAATAATTTCAGGCAGGAATCTAAATTGTAGTCTAAAACAATGAAGTAATATTCAGACAAGAAAGATGATGTTGGGCTAGGACAAAGAAGTTTGCTCAGATATTTTGGTCATCCTGATAAGCCATTAGAAGTATCATGGAAGTATTCCCAGAATTTTGTTTATTGCCTTGCTTGTTCTTTGACTATTTGTTTTTATTGTCTTGCTTGCTTCTTTACTATTTTCATCTATTGTATTGCTAGTTTCTCAACCTAGAACTGACCTTAATTCTTGCATGTAATTAAAATAGTATAAAAGCAAAAGGGAGAAGGAGGTATGGGATAGTGGATTTCTAGAAAGGTAAAATGGGGAAAGTAGATGACATTTGAAATATAAATAAATAATAATAATTTAAAAAGATCCAGTACAGGAAACAAAGTACAGGTGTTAGGTAAACAAGCAGACAGACAGATCAATATCTTTCTACTTTAACTTTCTTATACTTGTTTTGTTAACTCTCTATTGCTTCAAATTGACACTTTTTATATTTTCTTTTTTAGACTTTTATGAATTATTAAATCTTGGAAAATTTCATACAAAAAAAGAATCACCAACAGAATACAATAGGTAGAAGAGAGAATCTCAGATGCAAAGATACCATAGAAGATATTGACACAAAAATTTAAGAAAATACAATACACAAAATCAAACAAACAACAACAAAACAAAAAACCTTCCTAACTCAGTATAGTCAAGAAAGCCAGGACACAATAAAAAAAAATCTAAGAACAGTAAGTATAGAAGAAAATGAAGAATTGCAACTCTAAGACCAGTAAGCATCTTTAACTAAATTACAGAATAAACTGTGTCTAACCTAAAGAAAGAGAGGCCCATAAGCATATAAAAAAGCTTTCATAATGACAAACAAGTTGGACCAGAAATACAATTCCTACCTTCATATGATAAAACGCCAATTGGACAGAACAAGCTAAGAATATTATGAGTGGTAATAGAAAAGGTCAAGAAATATAAAAAGGCAGACCATTAAAATTACACCAGACTTCTCAACACAGACTCTAAAATCCAGAAGATAATGGTCACATGTCATACAGTACCTAAGAGGACACAAATGCCACCCAAGCTATTAGACCAATCAAAACTCTGAATTACTATAGATGGAGAAACCAAGATGACAAAACCAAATTTAAACACATTTTTCCCTAGAAATACAGACCTACAGAAGATAATAGAAGGAAAACTCCAACACAGGGAGGGAAACTACACTAAATTGAAAGCAATAAATTAATCATCTTCCAACAAATCCAAAAGAACATAGCCACACAAACAATTCCACCTTTAACAGCAAAAATAACAGGAAGCAACAATCACTGGTCCTTAACATCTCTCAACATCAATGGATTGAATTCCCTCGTAAAGACATAGACTAATGGACTGGATATATAAACAGGACCCAATATTTTGCCGCATGCAGGAAACACACCTCAGTGATAAAGACAGACATTAACTCAAAATAAAAGGCTAGAACATTTTTCTCAAGCAAATAGTATTATGAAATAAGTGGGAGTAGAAATTCTAGTATCCAATAAAATTGACTTTCAACCAAAAGTTATCAAAAGAGTTGAGGAAGGTCACTACATAACTCATCAAAGGAGAAATATACCAAGATGAACTCTCAACTCTGAACATCTATGTCCCAAATGCAAGGTCACTCATATTGGTAAAAGTAACATTACTGAAGCTCGAAGCACACATTGAATGTCACAAATAAGAGTAGGGGACTTTAACAGCTCACTCTCACCAATGGACAGATCATAGAAACAGAAAGTAAACAGAGGCATAATGAAACTAACAGAAATTATGTACCAAATAGATTTAACAGATATCTATGGAATGTTTTATATTTCTAAAATAATAGAATATATCTTCTCTCTTCTCATGGTATCTTCTTAAAAATTGACCATGTAATTGGGCTCAAAACAAGTCTCAATTGATAAAAGAAGAATGAAACAATCCCTTGCATCCTATTAGATCACCACAGAGTAAGTCTTGTCTTTTTTTCTTTATTAACCATTCCATTTGTTTACATCTCAAATGATACCTCCCTACCTGGTTACCCCTCCAGAAACTTCTCCCATCCTACATCTACCGTTCCCCTCCTCTCTGTTTGCTTCTACAAGGGTGTTCCTCCACCTATCCAACACTTCTGCCCCATGGCTCTAGTACTACACTACACTGGGGCATCAATCCTCCACAGGACCAAGGGCCTCCTTTTCCACTGATATAAGACAAGAACGTCCTCTGCTAAATATATTTCTGAAGCCAATTTTCACTTCCTGTATACTTTTTGGTTGGTTGTCTAGTCCCTGGGAGCACTCTGTTATCTGGTCAGCCAATAGTATTCTTTATATGACATTGCAATACCCTATCTGTTCCTCCAGTTCTTCTGACCGCTCCCCCACAGGACTCTCCAAGCTTAGATTGATGGTTGGCTCCAAGTATCAACATCTGCATTGGCCAGTTGTTGGCAGAACCTTCCAAGGAACAGCCACACTGAGTTTCTATCAGAAAGCACCTCTTGGACAACAGGAACAATGTTGGAGTTTGGTGGCTGCAGACTGGATGGATCCCTGTGTGAAGTGGTTCCTGGATGGCCCTTTCTTTAGTCTCAGCTCTTTTTTGTCCCTATTGTTCCATTTTACAGGAACATTTCTGGGTTTAAAACTTTGAGATGATTGAGTGATCCAATCTCTTGATTGGGGGTCATTCCAATCTACTAGAGGTGCTCTCTACAGGCTCTTTCTTTTGATGCTGAATTTTTGGCTAAAGTTATCACCATGGTGACCTGGAAGCATCCTTCTCTTTGGTTATAACAGCCTTATGTATAATAGCCAGAAGTTGGAAATAATCTAGATATCCCACAACAAAAGAATGAATACAAAAAATGTGGTACATTTATACAATGGAGTACTACTTAGCTATTAAAAACAATGACATCATGAAATTCTTAGGCATCTGAATGGATCAAGAAAGTGTATCCTCAGTAAGGTAACTTAGACACAAAAGAATATACATGGTATATACTAACTGATGAGTAAATATTAGCCCAAATGCTTAGAATGCCCATGATACAACTCACAGACCATATGAAGCTCATTCTGATTTCTTATGCAAGTCAGGTAAGTGCCATATTTTATCAGGTGGTCATCAGTTTGTATTTTGGTCCCTAATAGTCAATGCCCTATTCTTACAAACTTTTCCAATATACTCCCTGAAAATGTCTACATTTTTTGAGATAAAATGTTATAAATAAAATGGAGTTAGCAAGTTATCCACATTAGTCAAGTCCTTTTCAAATTGGACTGACTTTTCTCCTCCCATATGTATTGTGTGCCACTGCCTATCTCCTGATTTTGTTTACCTTTTTAAAAAAAATTATTTATTTATTTTCATTGGAAATTATATTTACATTTCAGATTTTATTCCTGATCTCATTGATTTTCTCAAAGAACCAGGTCCTGGGTTTGTTGATATTTTGTATAGTTCTGTTTCTACTTGGTTGATCTCAGCCCTGAGTTTGATTATTTCCTGCTGTCTACTCCTCTTGGGTATATTTGCTTCTTTTTGTTCTAATGCTTTCAGGTGTGCTGTCTAGTTGTTGTTGAGAATTGCACCAGCCCACGTTCATGCGCCAAAAATGTTGGGGCCTAGGCTGCCCCACTTTGGGGGCCTAAAATGTTGCAGCCCTCTCCACTCCGTGCTTGGCAGCCACTGTTTCCCAGCCCAAGCTGCCGCTCTGGTCCTTGGGTCCGGGTTCAGCAAGAGAGAGAGTGAGGATGGACTTGAAGAATGGAGAACAGACAGAGTGTAATTCAATCCCGTTTATTCTTCAGTCACTCTTCCTAGTCCAAGTCCCATGTTTAGCTGTACTCTCTAAAGAGTCTCCCTAAAGAGTCTACCTCTGCCTTCTGCCTCTGCCTTTTATATGTCTCACTTCTAAGCCATGCCTCTAAGTTACACCTTTAATCATGCCCTTAGGTCTTGTCTCTAAATCTGATCTCTAGGTCACACTCTTAAGTCACACACCTTTAATCTCACACACCTTTAATCTCACACACCAGAGGAAAGTCCTGGGTATTTAAAGCAAGATGTTATCAGAGTGTGCTCAGCTGTTGTAGGGTATTGTAATACAAGTCTCATGTCAGGGTATATGGCTCAAGATGGCTGCAAAGCTGATAGCCGCTTTCTGCTAAAAGTCGGCCCCCAACAGTTGTTAGTGCATGCTCTCTCCAGTTTCTTTTTGTAGTCACTTAGAGCTATGAGTTTTCCCCTTAGCACTAATTTGATGGACTTCCACAAGTTTTGGTATGATGTGTCCTCATTTTCATTAAATTCTAAAAAGTCTTTAATTTATTTCTTTATTTCTCTCTTGACCAAGTTATCACTGAGTAGAGCATTGTTCAGTTTCTACATGTATGTGGGCTTTCCATTGTTTTTGTCATTATTATATACCTCCCTTAGTCCATGGTGGTCTGATAGGGTGCAAGCGATTGTTTCAATCTTTTCGTATATGTTGAGGCCTGTTCTGTGACCAATTATATGGTCTAATTTGGAAAAGGTACTATGACATACTGAGAAAAAAAGTATATTCTTTTGTTTTCGGATACAATGTTCTATAGATATCAGTTAAATTTATTTGGTTCATAACTTCTGTTAGTTTCATAGTGTCTCTGTTTAGTTTCTGTTTCCATGATCTGTCCATTGCTGAGAGTGTGGTGTTGAAATCCCCCAGTATTATTGTGTGAGGCACAATTCATGCTTTGAGCTTTAGTAAAGTTTCTTTTATGTATGTGGTTGTTCTTGCATTTGAGGCATAGATGATCAGAATTGAAAGATCATCTTGGTACATTTTTCCTTTGATGAGTATGAAGTGTCCTTCCTTATCTTTTTTGATTACTTTTGGTTGAAAATCTATTTTATTTGATATTAGAATTGTTACTCCAGCTTGTTTCTTGGGACCATTTGCTTGGAAGATTGTTTTCCATCTGTATACTTTGAGGTATGTCTGTCTTTTTCACAGAAGTGCATTTCCTGTATGCAGCAAACTGTTGGGTCCTGTTTATGTATCCAGTCTGATAGTCTATGTCTTTTTATTGGAGAATTGAGTTCATTGATATTAAGAGATATTACAGAAAAATGATTGTTGCTTCTTGTTATTTTTGCTATCAGAGGTGGAATTATGTTTATGTAACTATCTTCTTTTGGGGTTGTTGGAAGATTACTTTGTTGCTTTTTCTAGGTTGTAGTTTCTCTCCTTGCATTGGAGTTTTCCATCAATTATGCTTCAAAGTGCTGGATTTGTGGGAAGATATTGTGTAAATTTGGTTTTGTCATGGAATATCTTAGTTTCTCCAGCAATAGTGATTGAAAGTTTTGCTGGGTATAGTAGTCTGGGCTGGCATTTGTGTTCTCTTAGAGTCTGTATGATAACAGTCCAGGATCTTCTGGCTTTTATAGTCTCTGGTGAGAAGTCTGGTGTAATTCTTATAGGTCTGCCTTTATATGTTACTGTACCTTTTTTCTTTACTGCTTTTACTATTTTTCTTTGTTTTGTATATTTGACAGGAGGTATTTCTTTTCTGGTCTAGTCTAGTTGAAGTTTTGTATGCTTCTTGTATATTTATGGACATCTCTTTCTTTAGGTTAGGGTAGAGAAGATTTTTTCCATAATTTTGTTGAAGATATTTACTGACCCTTTAAGTTGGGAGTTTTCAACCTCATCTATACCTACTATCCTTAGGTATGGCCTTCTCATTGTGCCCTGGATTTTCTGGATGTTTTGGGTTAGTCGCCTTTTGCATTTTGTATTTTCTTTGACAGTTGTGTCAATGTTTTCCATGTTATCTTCTGCACCTGAGATTCTCTCTTCTATCTCTTGCATTCTGTTGATGATGCATGTGTCTATGACTCCTGATTTCTTTCCTAGGTTTTCTATATTTAGGGTAGTCTCCTTTTGAAGTTTCTTTATTGTTTCTCCTTCCATTTTAAAATCCTGTACAGTTTTGTTTAATTTCTTCACATTTTTGGTTGTGTTTTCTTGCAAATCTTTAAGGGATTTTTGTTTTTCCTTTTTAAGGGCTTCTACCTATTTACCTGTTTTCTCCTCAGATTCTTTGAGAGTGTTATATATGTCTTTTTTAAAGTCCTGTAACATCATCATGAGAACTGATTATAATTCTGAATCCTGCTTTCCTGGTGTGATGAGCTGTTCAGGGCTTGCTATGGTGGGAAAACTGGGTTCTGATGATGCCGTGTAACTTTGGATTCTGTTGCTTATGTTCTTGCACTTGTGTTTCATCATCTGGTTCACTCTAATGCTACCTACACTCTTTGTTTCTGACTGTAGCCTGCCTTTCCATTTATCTTGCTTGTGTCAGAACTCCGTAGGGTCCAGATGTCTCTGTAATCCTGTGATCCTGAGCTCCAGCTGCCCTGAGTGCAGTGGCTCCTCTAGGAAGTCTCAGGATATTGTGTCTCTATGATAGCAGACCAGCTAGGTGTCCACTGCTCTGGGTGCAGTGTCTACTCTAGGATGTCTGAGGGTAAGGTGTCTTTAAGGGAGCAGACCAGCTAGGTGTCCACTGCTCTGAGTGTAGTGGCTCCTCTAGGGTGACTGAAGATATGGTGTTCACTGTTCTCAGTGTGGTGGCTCCTCTAGGATATCTCAGGAACAGCTCTGAGTTCAGTGGCTTCTCTAGGATGTCTCGGCATGTGGTTTCTTCTTGGGAGCAGACAATCTAGGTGTCTGCCCCAGCTACAAGGACCAGACAATAGGCAGAAGGGGAGTGGTATTCTGCAGGGGTGGGTTTTTTGTGCCTGGTGGGTCCTGAGCACCCCTTGCTCCCAGTTGTAGCTCTGGGGCATAGGGCAGTGGGTGACTGTTCTTACCTGCTCCTCTGAGATCAGTGGCCTCTCTAGGATGGCTCTGGTTAAGGTGTCCACACAGGAGCAGACCAGCTGGGTGTCTGCCCCAGCCACAAGGACCAAGTGCAGGCACAGCTGGTTTTTAAATGAGGAATAGATACTGATAAAGTGATATATTTATAAAATTGACTATAGTTTTTATGTTAAAATAATAATAAAATTTGCATGTACATTTATGAAATTAAAAAATCTCTGAGTTGTACATAGTGTCTTACACTTGGATGTGTTTTTAAGCTTTCAATAGTCTTGCTACAATGGATATAATAATAGAGTTTTGGAATAGGATAAGAAGCTCAAATGGAGGTTAGAACTTCAGTAGAAGAGTTCTGAAGATTTGTACAGTTTTACATCTTAGGCCCATTCTTCAATCAAGAGCCATCACACTCAAAATATATTGATACATTGACAAATATATTGGGCATATATCTAGGCACTTTACTATGTAGAAAATAACATATATATGTATATGTATATATACATACACAAATATATATATATATATTATACAAGGCTGTACTCAGATGCATGTTACTATCTTCACATCTTCCCAAGCATGTTTTCTCATGCTTGGATCTACTGCAGAATTCTTTGTCCCTTCATTTCCAGGGTCCAGCCTTAGCATGTGTTTGAGGTTGTCAAGGACTAGGAATAATGGTAAGTAAATAAAAAAATACACAATTGAGCGACAGGCTCACTGGCTATTCTTGTATCTATTGCTTCTGATGTCAAGGATTAGAGTGCTCTACTGATTTGAGTCAAACATAGTATTTTACTGAAATCATACAAGGAGGTTTGGTTACAAAGGTCATAGGTGGTGGTTTATAAATGCTTCTCTATTTTCCGTTGCCAACATTTTGTTGTGATTCATAGTAGTACAGATTTAGGGGAAAAAGGGAAGTATAAAATCTTAAAAATAAAAGTTTTGTAGCAAGCACAAGTGTTTCATATTTCCTGACCACCAGAATTTGGTGAGGTCCAGGGCAGCAATATTGCAGTTACTAAGTCAATGTCTTTTAGACATGTGCAAGAATGTATCATTTCATAAATTTCATTACATGAGGTAATACTGCTAACCCTTCAGTCTCTGTAATTCTCCCAGGACCTGGCCTGTATACCACCAATTTAATGCTTCTGGTTGTTATAATTTTCTACATTTTAATTATTTTTTTTGTATATATTTAATACTCTTTTCTTTGGGAACATATTTCCATGACAATGTGCTTCAAGGTGATCTTAAAAAATATAGCAAAGGGCACACTTTTCTTTCTTTCTTTCTTTCTTTCTTTCTTTTTTTTTTTTTTTTTTTTTGGTTTTTGGTTTTTGGTTTTTTGAGACAGGGTTTCTCTGTGTAGCCCTGGCTGTCCTGGAACTCTCTGTAGATCAGGCTGGCCTCAAACTCAGAAATCCACCTGCCTCTGCCTCCCAAGTGCTGGGATCAAAGGCATGCGCCACTACCGCCCGGCAAGGGCACACTTTTCACCAATATTCTTTTCTAGTACTATGTCCCTTACCCTTATCCTGTGATCTAAAATTAGGTTTCAACATCCAGGACCACATCTGTCTGTCTAAAAAACATCCTCATGTAACCTGTTCGCAGAATTTTTACGGTACTGCCACCATCATCCCTGAACTCAAGGAATCTATTGCTGACTTTCTGGGAAAATTCTGTATGTTATTTTATCTTCAGTTTTGTAATAAAATCTATTCTTTTTATTATATATAATTGAGAATAAGACTGGAGGAACAGCTGCAGATTTCCTCATCTCTGCCTATGGCTCTGGGTTACTTTCATTTCCTCCTTGACCAAGTGACTGTAACATATCAAAATTTCCCAAGATGTTGTAATTATCACCATATCTAATTTCATATTGCATGAATTTTCCCCAAATTTGTAGTGCTTCCTCTACTGTTAAATTTCTTCTGAATTTATAAATATCTTTCATTTTAATATTATTGATAACATCTAGTTTCTTGATATCAAATGGACTTCTACTGTCTTGCTGCATCACCAACTACCTTTTAATTAAAAAAGAAGGAAAGAGAAGGAACAGTAAATACATAAGAAGAATGATAACTACTAACAATAGTTGCAGAAATGAAATTGTGCTTGCACCAAAGAAACTGGCCTTGGGGACATCTCAGTGCTCATATTGGGGCCCACAAGAGGACATAGCCTCCTGCTTTTAAATACAATACCCCCATGGTTTTTTTTGTCATCAGGGGTCCCAGACATCTTGAGCTTAATGTGGGTTGCTGTAACACTCCATGCATCCAAACTTCTATTTACTGACTAAGCCATAGGCCACAGAATTTTATGGTTGACAGATGATACATTAATATAATACACAAAATATTTGTTCTGAACAGAGAAAACCAAATACATTGAATTATGTAGAGATAGATGAAAGTTAGCTGCAAATATTGATCTTAATAGAGAAGGAAATGTATCAAAAACAGTAAACACTAATGGCTATTTGAAATTTTATATGGGTTCCTTATGTAAAACAGCTACCAATTCAAAATGTATTCAACAGCAAAACAGAACAAAACA
This sequence comes from Arvicanthis niloticus, assembly GCF_011762505.2. Lineage (NCBI taxonomy): Eukaryota > Metazoa > Chordata > Mammalia > Rodentia > Muridae > Arvicanthis > Arvicanthis niloticus. The sequence goes on along the minus strand of NW_023044978.1, from coordinate 2,098,486 downwards.
AAATACAAACAACAAAAACCTAGAATTTGTAACCTTGGTTTCATATTCTGGCATACAACATTGATAGAAGGCTTCTGATTTCTATAGAGACAATGTCTTTACCCAGGTCAAAAGAGGTGCCACTTTCTGTGTTGTCTTCAACAAGTCCATGCTTATTTCATTTGTTTATTTCCATTTTTGTTCCTCTATCCTTTTTTGATATCTATTAATGGTGGCTGTGTGACATCTGGAATTTTGGGCTTAAATTTTCTTATTTCATGCTTGAAGAACTTTTTAATTTCTTTTGGAGATGTTGTCATCCTGAAAAACTATTCTTTATATGATGAAAATTCTATGATCCTATATACCATATACATTGTGTGTGTGTGTGTGTGTGTGTGTGTGTGTGTGCCTGTATGCACACACATGCTTGTGTAGCAGAGCACTCAAAGTTTTGGGGGTAAGTAAAAAAAGGACATTTCAATAGGTAGACCATGGGTGAGGATGAACAGCAATTATAATAAATCCAGGATGATATTGGAAATGGCAGAGGTAGATACATGGAATTTAGTTGACTACTATGACTGCAATATGTGCACATAAATTTTCACAAATAGTTCTATTTATTTGATAAATTTATAAGACAGAATAAATTGTTTCTTTCAAATTATACACCACTAATTGCATATCTGCATATAGAACTCAAGAGAGCCATAGCTACCACCATTCATTAAAACCAAGTACATCATTGGCTTCAGTATAAAACTAGCTACATTGAATCTAGTGCAAGAGAATATGGAAATAACTCTGAATTCATCGAAGAAAATTTACTGAATGGAACACTAATTATACAAGGTCAAAATCAACAATTAATAAGTAGAACAAACTTAAAAATTGTGTACTTATATTAAAAAATTCTGAACAGCTTATGTGTTAAGTGTGCAAAAAATCAAATAAAATTTTATCCTTAGGCATCAGAAAATGCAAATGGAAAGACTCTATAATGTTCTCTTCCTGTCACAATCTCTAGAATATAAATAATATGATAGCTCATGTTTGTGGGGAAGTAGATGAAATTGAACACTTTTGTATCATGCTTGTAGTGCAAAATTTAACAGATATTTTCAAAATGAATATTAGGATTTATCAGAAATATTGATATATTTGACCACAAATCCAAGTATACCAACCAGAACTGGCTCATACACAAGAATGCAATGATCTCATGGGCAATTGTTGATATGTTCATAGCACCTTTTAAAATTTTTTACTAAAAGAAAAATAAGGCTGTCCTTCAACCAAAGGATTAAAAAAAACCAAATATGTTACTTTTACAAAATGGATGTAATGGCTTTAAACAAAATGGTATTATGAAACTTGCACCAAATAGAATGGAATGTGAAAAAATTATCCAGCATGTCTCATACCAGATCCTGCCCTTTTTCTCCATCCTTCTTCTTTCTCCTCCAAAGACCTTCTTACCCTTGACCTCCTGTAGCTGTCCAGACACTGTGGATGAACTGGATTCACCTAAAAGGAGGACTGGAAATAAAAAGGGGATGGAGAGATGTGAAAAACATGGAGCTAAGGCAAAATTATCTGATAAAGGCTCAAAGTTTAATATTCAGCTCTTGTATAGGTTGGGAAAGCCCCACCAAACCCATCTTTTGTTTCTGCTCTTATTTGACCTAATAACCTCAGACACTTGAAACCTTGGGAAGATCTTTATTCTAGGCCATTTTCTCCTAGGTATCCTCTTATTTACTCTAAGTCTCATAGGCATTTGCTTGCTGGCATACCTTACACTGTCTTATTTTTTCTCTGGCCCAAAACCTGAGGTCCATTATACACTTTAAATCTCTTGGCTGCTTGGTTGCACTCATATCTCAAGAGTCCTTCTGTGTAGTCTAGTAAGTCTTTTGTTTTCTGGGGAGTAAAGTTCTCCCTTCTTGTGTGCACCATTGTCTCTTTTTCTCTAGGTAGTAGGTGGCAGGATGACTAGCAATCTTAGTTCCTTTTTTTTTTTTTTACTGTGTTTTAAATGAGGCTGTCTCTTAGGCCTATAACTGGGACAGGCTCCTGTATAAAGCCAATTTGATTTCTCCAATTATTGCCTCATGCCACTGAGTCTCCTCCCTTCTGGTGTCCTGGGCAATGAGTACTCACAGTTGCTGCTTTCATCAGGGTTTCCAAGAGATCTGAGCTTCTGATGTGAGCAGTCCCCTCTCTTGGTATATAACCCTGTGGAAATGGGCTTTGGCAAAGGCATACCTGCTGTCCATGTAGATGTTGATTTTCTTGTAGGCCCCAAGTTCCAAAGCTGCTGCTCTCTGTACCAATGAGCCTAGAGTTGAGGAGTCAGCCCAGATGACATTTCTGTCATTTACCACAGTAACACTGGCTTGTCTCTGACCACCATGGAGAAAACTGCTTCTGTCTGTAAAGCAGGTTGCCTTGGCTCCCAGCCAGGGTCATTAGGAGAAGCCTTTCCTCTACCTCTGAGTTCTTGCCAGTTAGTTGCAGCCCATCAGGTAAAAAGTGTATCTGGGCCCCCTGGGAGTAAGTCTCGACCCAACAGAGTGTAGGGACAGTCTAGGATGACCATAAATAAATGGGATACCCAGCCCATCTCTTGGTCCACCATTCTTTGGGTAGTCCATGAATACATTTTGGCCCATCAGGTTGGAGGAGGACCCTGTTGGGTGGGTCATGCCCCATTTATCTCAATCACTGTCTTCACACAGCTAACTGGCTCTTTTACTTGCAATGTACACACTGGTCTTTAAGGAGTTTCTTATCTCCCTTTGATTGGAGTCTCTCTTCTACTTTTTCTTAACTACGATAGCCAAGCTTTTTTTTTGTAAATTTCTTTCCTGTCACCTTTCTTTTTCTTCATCTCTGTTTTACCTTTTTTCCTCTTTCTCCACTCTTCCTTTCTCCCTCATATAGTAGATTTTCTCAGGAACTTACACTAAACCTTTTATCTTCTTTCTTTTTCTTTCTCCATGATATAGCATACTTCCTCAGAAACTTACATTAAATCTTTTAATGACTTATCTTGTAGTTTCTCTAGCCTCTGAAGCCTTGTCTATACTGATAGAATGTCTCTGTGAGCTAGTCTAGAAAGCCTGTGGGCAACTCATCTGATCCCTGCTTAACCTCATGTACCTTGGTCAAAATTAGTGGAGTCTCATGTAGCTCTCTCAAGATCTTCCAACAGGATCTGGCATGGGCCTTTATGTGTCCTTTATCTTCTGTCACATGAAGGTCTCAGTTGCATCTGGTCAGATGGAACCCACTGTTAACCACAGCCTGACCAATTGATGGGGTCCCTGTGTCTGAGGGAACATTCCTTTTCCAGTATCTTCTCCCACTCTTTCGTCCTGAAGAGCACTCTTGACAACCAGAACCAAGGGTCTTGGGAAAAAAGGCTTTTATCCTATGTATTGATTTGACCACCTGTAAAAGCAGTAAATAGTCTTCTAGAACTCTGTACAGACTGATGTATTTGTGAGGCTGCATGACTGCTGTACACATCACATTAGAGACTACAGTCTAGTTCAGTCTGTAAACAATACCTGTCTACAGGTGTGATGTGAGCTTACCTCTAAAGCTTTAAGAAAGAAACCAAATCAGAATGAATAGTCTTATCTACAGCATTTCACAGCAAGGAATGTTAAGATGTTGAAGGCTCACACAGTATTAACATTTTTTAAAAAGGCAACTTGAGTTTATATTTGGCACTTATTTGAATTTATTTATTAGGGACACACTTATAGACAATTTATTTGTATTCAACTTTTGACATAGTTCTATAAAAACCACTTAAAGGGTTATTTCTGATTAGAATACTATTTTAGAAGTGATACACAACAAGAACAAGAAAGTAAATATTTTTATATCTAACATAAGACCACTAGCTCTTTATTACTTCCTCAATTTCATCTTGTCTGAACTCTTATCTTTGAACCAAATCTTGATTAAAAAAAAACCAACAAAATTGTCTCAGACAGCAATGGCTAGAAAGTCTATCAAAACGGAGGCGAATATATATATATATATATATATATATATATATATATATATATATATATATATATATATATATATTCTGACTCAGGACAGCCTGTAACTTTTTGTAGTAGGCAACCTGTCTGACCTGCCTGCAAGCAGCTTTGTTGGTTCAGAGTTTCTAAGCTGGAGTCATGTCACATGACTTGTCTTGGTGCTACTTACTCACTTTTTCCTTTTTCAAAATCTCAGCGCTATTCATTCACTATGTTTTAAAGAAAAAATATATAGTTATAATTCTCAGGTGAATAATCTTGCTGGAGCTGTTTTGTCCAGCTGCCATGGATGCTCTGCCAGGTTTTCAATCACCTGAGCCCTACCTATCTTCATAGGCAGCTGGTGGGAAGCCACCAAGTTGATGTGGGTGGGCCACTGGAACCACGGTGCCCTTCATCAAAGGACCCACCCATCTTTCTGCTCTGTAGCAGCACTCTTGCACCGGCAGCTCCATCTCCCTCTCTGCCAGTGGTCATGTTATCTCTTTTTAACTGAGGATATTTTACACAGTAGTTTCGGTCCAAACAAAAGCAAACAAACAAACAACAACACAAAAAGTCAGTCAAAGTCTCTTAAAGGACATGTAGCACAAACAACACAGACAGCTCACCCCTGTCACAGGTGGCACATAAACCAGGTGATACAGACAGTTCTCACCCCTGCCATGGGCACAGAGACCAAGTTACACAATAAGGACATAGAAAGTCTGTCAGAAATCTGCCTGCCTCTGCCTCCCAAGTGAGACTCTAATAACCAGACAACATGGCCCATCTTCACAGATTCAGATTTAACATATTCAGACAACTTGGCCAGCCTGTTTAAGAGTCTAACAGGTTTCTAACACACCAGCAATGAACAACACAAAAATAGACACACTGCCATGGGAGTACAACAAATGAGAGCACAACAACTGCTGCTCTAGGTGGCAGTGGACATTCCTGACCTTTTCTCTGTGCCCCATTGTTAACACACAAAGAGACTAACAAAAGCCCATCTTAATCGCCAGTGCCAGCTGACAGGGATTTCACCCAGATGGAACCTCCAGACATCTCTGGGGGGGGGTGTCCTGAGATGTCTCTCAGGGCATAGCAGCTGGTGACCTCACAGCACGGCTGCTGGTCACTCATTTGTCTCATCCCAAGACAGAAACAATTTACTGTCTTTTACAAGACAGAAGCAACTGCCAAACCAAACCACAAGTGCACTTTTCAGAAACCAAATAATTCAGACAGACAAGAAACCAAAACAGTTCAGACAGACAAACACACAAGATAGGAAGAGTGCCCTTACCTCACAGTAGGGTTCTTGGAGATTAGGGTGGTCTCAAAATCCCAGATGAGCACCCCAATGAAGACCCCCTCTCTGTGGAAACACTCATTCAAGTCTTGGGAAGGTACAGCCACCCAAAAACTGGCAAGGCACTGAATCTGGATGCAAACTGCAGAGGCCTTATTATTATTAGGGAGTGTTAGCCAGCTAACAGTCAATTTGTTTGTCCACACAGGAGCTGAATTGACAAAGACTGGATGGCTGAGAGGCTTTTTTAAAAGGGGAAAACCACAAGCAAGGGGAGTAAGGAGGGGGTGAGGAATTGCTAAGGAAATATAACATAAAAATAGGGGAAAATTCCAAAGGAACCCAACCTAAGTGAGTCAGGGTCATGTGGAAAACACTCTGTATACTCCTTCTTCTCAAAAATGTGGTCTTGCCATGTCACTGTGGTCTTGCCCTGTCATTGTGGCCCTGCTATGTCACTTGCTCAACTATTTCTCAGTTGCTTGGACACAGCCCTGCCCTATCATCATGGTTACTAGTTTCTCAGCACCACCTAGATGACTTGCATTTCTCTCTTCTGTTTCCTGAAACTGGCCAGTCTATATTTTTAGCTTGCTTCAGATAAAATTTTTCATGCCCTTTAAAGTGAGGCTTAGAGAAAAGCCTATATACATTTTATAAAATGATTTTTATAATTTTTCACTCTACACAACCTGTAGCCTCTCAGCAGCCACACACAAACTGGGTTCACCTAAAAGTAAGACTGGAAATAAAAAGGAGATGGAGGGATGTGAAAAACATGGAGCCAAGACAAAGTTATCTGATCAAGGCTCAAAGTTTAATATTTAGCTCATATTATATATATATATATATATATATATATATATATATATATATATATGGAAATCCCCACCAAATGCATCTTTTGTTTCAGCTGGATTATGTCACAAGGAAGCTCAGTGGGCAGTCTATTTTTCTAAGTACCTCTAGGAGGTTTTCTGTGCAGCCAGAGTGGATAACTTCACCTAGGTCTTAATACTAATTTTATTGTGGTAAATTGTTGGGGACCGCACTAGTCCCACGTTGGGGTGGCCAAAATAAATGTTGCAGCCCAGGCAAAATGTTGAGGCCCGGGCCGACCCACGTTTGGGTGGCCACTGTATCCCGGCCCAAGCTGCTGCTCCGGTCTGCAGGTCGGGCTTCAGCAAGAGTGAGGGTGACAGCAGATTCTACCTAATGTCTGAGATTTGTCTCTGATGATCCCTCTATAGTCTCTGATCTCCGTCTATATTCTCTGATCTCTGGTTCTGTCTTCTATCGTCTCAATTCTGATCTGTTCTGTCTCTGCCTTTTATATGTCTCACTTCTAAGCCACGCCTCTAAGTTACACCTTTAATCATGCCCTTAGGTCTTGTCTCTAACTCTGATCTCTATACTTCTAAGTATACTATTAAGTCACACACCTTTAATCTCACACACCTTTAATCTCAAGGTATCTAAACCAAGATTATCCAAGTGTTCTCAGCTGTTGTAGGCTATTGTAATTTAAATCTCATGTCAGGGTATATGGCTCAAGATGGCTGCAAAGCTGATAGCCGCTTTCTGCTAAAAGTCGGCCCCCAACAGTAAATAATGTCTTTCCAACTTGCTCAAGACTGTGGATGGGCACAACCTCTTGTGAGTATTTTGCTCCACTTTCAATCAAGGATTGAAGCATCTACATTTTAGTCTTTCTTCTTCTTGAGTTTCATATGGTCTGTGAATTGTATCTTGGGTATTCTGAGCTTTGGGGCTAATATCTACTTATCAATGAATGCATACCATGTGTGCGTTTTTGTGCCTAGATTACCTCTCTCGGGATATTTTCTAGCTTCAACCACTTGCCTAAGAGTTTCATGAATTAAATAAAAATTAAGGCATAATATACCCAAACTTATGGGACACAATGAAAGCATTGCTAAGAGGAAATCTCATAGTTCTGAGTGCTTTCAAATAGTAAACTGGAAAGCGCACACTTTAGCAACTTGATAGCACAATTTAAAACTCTAGAACAAAAAGAAACCAAAACATCCAAGAGTAGAAGATGGCATAAAATACTCAAACTCAGGGCTGAAATTAAATAAGTAGAAACAAAAGAACTATACAAAAATCAACAAAACCAGGAGCTGGTTCTTTGGGAAAATCAACAAGATAGATAAAGCCTTAGTTAGACTAACCAGAGGGCACAGAGACATTATCCATACAAACAAAATCAGAGATGAAAATGGAGACATAACAACAGAAACTGAGAAAATTAAAAAATCATCAGATCTTACTATAAAAGACTATAGTGAACAAAACTGGAAAATCTTGATGAAATGGACAGTTTTCTAGACAGATATCAGATACTAAAGTTTACTCAAAATCAGGCAAACCATCTAAATAGTCCATAAAAATCTAAAAAAGTAGAAGGAATTGGTAAAGATCTGCCAACCAAAAAAGCATAGGACCAGATTGTTTTTAATTCAGTATTTTAGCAGACCTTCAATGAACATGGATGTGTTTTTAAGCTTTCGGTAGTGAAACTACAGTAAACATAACCAAAGAGTTTATGTTTAGATAATGAGTTTTAGTAGAGGTGATTTTTTTTAACTTTCTCTTTTTTTTCATTTTTATTAGATATTTTAATTACACTTCAGATGCCATCCCCTTTCCCCATTTACCCCACCCCCTTAAAAAAACCTTATCCCATGCCCTCTTTTCCTTTTTGCATTTATACACTTTTTAAAAATAAATGTTAATCAAGGGCTTTATAAGTTTGGTAATGCTCAATCAGAGGTGTAACCCACTACCCAATCTAGGTATATCAACTATCTTTGACTGGTGGAGACACTTGAATATCTGCCTCCTTGTCTCCCCCCTATTTCTCTCTTTCATCACCTTGCTTCTCCTCTCCTTCTTCTCCTCCTCTTCTTACTCCTTCTCTTCCTCTCAGTACTCCTTCCACCTTAGATCCTCCTACATATCACCCTTCCTGTTAAAATGAAACTTTTTTCTCAAAATACAATTAGAGCATAATTATGCCGATTTGTACCAGTGAGGTAGAAGATAGTCCTAATACCCAGTCCATCATTTTGTTGACTAACCAGAACCTCTGTCATCTATCCTAACTAAAACACTTAGTTCTGAATCTGGCTGTTTCCTTGGCTTTAGGATGAATGTCAGCTCACGACCATCCACTCAAATCTTTTTCTCAAGGTAAATAGCCAGGATTGGCAATGAGATTATAAGTTTTTAACCCCATCAGAAATCCAGAATGACTGAGTTAATTATAATTATGGGAAGCAGAAAGCATAGCTTCTAAAACTTAGCCAATTTATAGAGACCGCTGAAAACCTGGAAAGCCCCTACACTACAGAACGTTGAAGCATCAAATCTTCAGCCTTTTGGCCCAGAATCATCTGACAGACCTTAGTGCTGCAGAATTATTAAGGGCTGATTACTCTGTCTAGGCAGATATAATCAGTCGACAATTCTACAAGTATGTCCTTTTCTGGACAGTAATTTGTCTGTAGATGGTAAGAGGTAATTCTTTTCTAGTGACTGTCTCACCACAACTGGAGTAACTCCAAAGATGCTCAATTTCTTCTTAGAATCCAAGACAGGAAGCTGTCTGGAGCAGACAGGTCTCTAATCAAAATGAACATTAATACAGAAATGTTTGTAATGTCAATTCTGTGGACTTCTGACATTTTGAAAACCAACTATCCATGTAAGGTAATCTGGACTGTTGTCTGTTAACTCCACTCAGCTATTTATAAATCAAACATAGAAAACACCCTAACAATAAACTCCAAGCCATTAATTTGCTATAGTCCTTTTACTCACAGGCTAACCATCTCAAATTTGTTAAAAAAAGTTAAAGAAGGACTGGGTCTAAGCCTTATATTCTTAAATGTGTTATACTGGTACAATGCCTATGAGAGTAAGAATATTCATCTCACTCATATCAATAAGAAGCTCGTACCAATGAAAACCTTAAGACTTGTAATCAAAGTAAATTGGTGCCATTTAAGAAATTATGTCTTCACCTTGATAATAATTGTACAGATTTCTACCAGTAGGTTATGTTTATGCAATAAACCCTAGCTAATCCTCTCTATTCCCACAAAACCACTACTTTTCCCTAGAAAGACAGCCCAACATTTACCACCTGAGACCCCAAGCCCAGGGAATAGAAGTGCTGACTCTTATTTTTTTTTCTGTTTTATTTTTTTTTGTTTTTTGTTTTTTTTTTTAATTTTTTTCTTTTATATTTCATTTACATTTCACATGCCATCCCCTTTCCCCACTTCCCCTCCCTAGCAAACCCCTATCCCATGTCCCCTTTTCCTTTTCACTTTTATACAATTTTTTAAGTGTTAGTCAAAGGCTTTATATGTTTGGTAATGCTCAATCAGAAGTGTAACCCAATACCCAACCTAGATATATAAACTGTCTTTGACTGGTGGAGACACATGGACATCTGCCTCCATACCCCCCTCTTTCTCTCTCTCATCACCTTGCTTCTCCTCTCCTTCAGCTTCTCCTCTCCTTACTCCTTCTCTTCCTCTCAGTACTCCTTCCCCCTTAGCTCCTCCTACATATCAACCTTCCTGTTAAAATAACTTTTCTCTCAAAATACAATTAGAGCATAATTATTTCTATTTTTACCAGTGAGGTACAAGATAATCCTAATACCCAGTCCATCATTTTGTTGACTAACAAGGACCTCTGTTGTCTCTCCTAACTAAAACACTTGGTTTTGAACCTGGCTTTTTTCTTGGCTTAGAATAAATGTCAGCTGAAAACCTTCCAATCAGATCTTTTCTCTCAAAGTAAATAGCTAGTATGGCTATGAGAGTATAGGTCTTCAACCCTGTCAGAAATCTAGAATGACTGAGTTAACTGGAATTATGGAAAGCACAAAGCATAGCTTCTAAAACTTAGCCAATTTATAGAGACCACTGAACACCTGGAAAGCCCCTACACTACAGATAGTTGAAGCATCAAATCTTCAGCCTTTTGATGCACAGACCTTAGTGATGCAGTATTATTAAGGACTGATTACTCTGTCTAGGCAGATATAATCAGTCGACAATTCTGCAAGTGTGTCCTTTTCTGGACAGTAATTTGTCTGTAGATGGAAAGAGGCAATTCTTGCCTTTTGGCTGTCTCTGCACAACTGGAGTAACTTCAAGGATGCTCAATTTTGTCTTAGAATCCAAGACAGGAAGCTGGCAGGAGCAGACAGGTCTCTAATCGAAATGAATATTAATACAGAAATGTTTGTAATGTCAATTCTATGGACTTCTGATGTTTTGAAAACCAACTATCCATGTAAGATAAACTGGACTGTTGTCTGTTAACTCCTCTCAGCTATTTCTAAATAAAACACAGAGAACACTAACAATAAACTCCAAGCCATGAATTTGCTATAGTCCCATAACTCACAGGCTAACCATCTCAAATCTGTTAAAAAAAAAAAAAAAGTTAAAGAAGGACTGGGTCTAAGCCCTATATTCCATTAGCTTCTTCAAGCTGATTATGGGCATTGAGATATTAGAAGAAGAGTGGGGGGAAGAGTAAATTGATAAGCCTCTGATGCTGTGTCTTCACTGCATCCAGATGCAATTCTAGGACATCAGAGGTTTGAGCAGGTCTGCCAGCTTGCTTGATGAGTAGATACACCAAGGCTGATCATTCTGCAATATACAATTCACAGAAGAAATTTTAGTATCAAGATAATTTTTTAAGAAGGCTGACATTTTATTAAGGATGTTGGTTCTAACCACTTTTCTTTTTTCCCATCTTTTATTGGATATAATATTTACATTTCAAATTTTATCCCCTTACCATATTTCCCCCACCACCCAGGAACCCCTTATTCCATCCCACCTCCTCCTGCTTCTATGAGGATGTGCAACCCCCTACCCCACACTCCCTCTTTCTACCCAGAGATTCCCCCCTCTCAGTTTTCAGCCTTCATGGGACGAAAGATCTCTTCTCCCACCTATGCCTAAGAAGGACATCCTCCCCTACATATGCAGCTGGAGTCATGTGTCCCTCCATATGTGCTCCTAGGCTGGTGGTTTAGACCCTGGAGAGCTCTGGGTGGTTGGTATTGTTGCTCTCCACATGGGGCCACCAACACTTTCGGCTCCTTCAGTTTACTCTCTAACTTCTCCATTGGGAACCTTTGACCAGATTAATGGTTAGCTGTGAGTATCTGCCTCTGGGAATGTCAGACTCTGGGGGACCTCTAAGGAGATAGCCTTATCAGGCTGCTGTCAGCTTTCCCTTCCTGTCATCCATATCAGCATCTATTTTTGGTGACTGCACATGGGATGAATACCCAGGTGGAATGGTCTCCATATAACCTCTCCTTCAGATTCTGTCCCACACTTTGTCTCCATATTTGCTCCCTTGGGTGTTTATTTATTCTTTCTAAGAAAGACCTAGGCATCCACACTTCTTCTTCTTCCTTCATGAGCTTCATGTGGTCTGTTAGTTGAATCTTCGTTGTTTCAAACTTTTGGGCTAATCTCCGCTTATCAGTGAGTAAATACCATGTGTATTCTTTTGTGATTGGGTTACCTCACTCAGGATGAAATTTTCTAGTTCCATCCATTAACCTAATAATTTCTTGATTCATTATTTTTAATAGCTGAGCAATATTCCATGGTGTAAATATACCACATTTTTTTGTATCTATTCCTCTGTTGAAGGGCATCTTGGTTCTTTCCAGCTTCTGGATATTATAAATAAGGCTGCTATTAACATAGTGGAGCATATGTCTTTGTTATTTGTTGGGGCATTTTCCCAGGAGTGGTATAGCTGGGTCCTCAGTGAGTGCTATGTCCAATTTTCTGAAGAACCACCAGACTGACTTCCAGAGTGGTTGTACCAGCTTGCAACCCCACCAACAATGGAGGAGTGTTTATCTTTCTCCACATCCTCGCCAGCATGTACTATCATCTGAGTTTTTGATCTTAGCCATTCTGACTTGAGTGAGGTGGTATCTCAGTGTTGTTTTGATTTGCATTTCCCTGCTGACTAAGGATGTTGAGCATTTCTTAAGGAGCTTCTCTGCCATTTCAGTTTTCACAGTTGAGAATTCTTTGTTTACCTCTGTACCCCATTTTAAATAGGGTTCTTTTGTTTTCTGGTGTCTAATTTTTTGAGCTTTTTGTATATATTCAATATTAGCCCCCTATCTGATGTAGGATTTGTAATGATCTTTTCCCAATCTGTTGGTTGCCGTTTTGTCTTGTTGATAGTGTCCTTTGCCTTACAGAAGCTTTGCAATTTGATGAGGTCCCATTTGTCAATTCTTGTCTTAGAGCATAAGCCATTGTTGTTCTGTTCAGAACCTTTTTCCCTGTGCCAAGGAATTCGAGGGTCTTCCCCACCTTCTCTTCTATATTAGTTTCCGCATATCTGGTTTTTATGTTGAGGTCCTTTATCCACTTGGATTTGAGCTTTGGATTTGAGCTTTGCGGGGGGGGGGGGGGGGAAGAATGGATTAATTTGCATTCTTCTACATGCTGACTTCCAGTTGAGCCAGCACCATTTGTTGAAAATGGTGACCTTTTTCCATTGGATGGTTTTAGCTCCTTCGTCAAAGATCAAGTGACGATATGTGTGTGGGTAATTTCTGGATCTTCAATTCTATTCCATTGATCTTCCTGCCTGTGTCATACCAAAACCATGCAGTTTTTATCACTACTGCTTTGTAGTACAGTTTGAGGTCAGGGATGGTGATTCCCCTGGAATATTTTTTTTATTGTTGAGAATTCTGTTTTTTTGTTATTCCAAATGAATTTGCAAATTGGTCTCTCTGTCTCTATGAAGAATTGATTTGGTATTTTTATGGGGATTGTGTTGAATCTGTAGATTGCTTTTGGCAAGATGTCATTTTTATATCACTATTTGCAGATGATATTATAGTATCATGATATATATGTGTATATATATATATCATGATACATGATATATAGTATATGATAGTAAGATCTCACTATTATGTCACTAATAGTGAAATCTTATTTGTATCCCTTTGACTTTGCTTTTCTTGTATAATTTCTCTGGCTAGGACTTCCAGTACTATATTGTATAGGTAGGGAGAACGTGGGCAGCCTTGTCTAGACATACATGAAGGTATGTTGAATTTTTCAAATGCTTTCTCAGTGTCTAGTAAGATCACCATGTGGTGTTTTTCTTTGAGTTTATTTATGTAGTGGATTATATTGATGGATTTCTGAATATTGAACCATCCCTGAATTCCTGGGTTAAAGCCTACTTGATCATGGTTGATGATTGTTTTATTGTGTTGTTGGATTCGGTTTGCGAGAATTGTATTGAGTATTTTTGCATCAATATTCATAAGAGAGATTGGTCTGTAGTTCTCTTTCTTTGTTGGGTCTTTCTGTGGTTTGTGTATGAGCAGAATGGTAGCTTCATCAAACAAGTTGGCTAGTGTTCCTTCTGTTTATATTCAATGGAATAGCTTGAAGAGAATTGGCATTAGGTCTTCCTTGAAGGTCTGATAGAATTCTGCACTAAAAAAAATCTGGTCCCAGACTTTTTTTGGTGGGGGACTTTTAATGAATTCTTCTGTTTTATTAGGGTTTATAGGACTGTTTAGATGGCTTATCTGCTCCTGATTTAATTTTGGTATCTGGTACCTGTCTAGAAAATTGTCCATTTCATCCAGATTTTCCAATTTTATTGAGTATAAGCCTTTGTAATTGGATCTGATAATTTTTTAAAAATTCCTCGATTTCTGTTGTTATGTTTCCCTTTTCAGTTCTGATTTTATTAATTTGGATACTGTCTCTATGCCCTTGGTTTAGTTTGGCTAAGGGTTTATCTATCTTGTTGATTTTCTCAAAGAACCAGCTCTGGGTTTTGTTGATATTTTGTATAGTTCTTTCTGATTCTTCTTGGCTTATTTCAGCCCTGAGTTTGGTTATTTCCTGCAGTCTATTCCTCTTGGGTATATTAGCTTCATTTTGTTCTAGATCTTTCAGGTGTTCTGTCAAGTTGTTAGTGTATGCTCTTTCCAGTTTCTTTTTGTAGGCACTTAGAGCCTGAGTTTTTCTCTTAGTACTGCTTTCATGGAGTCCCACAAGTTTTGGTATGATGTGTCCAAATTTTCATTAATTCTAAAAAGTTTTTAATTTCTTTCTTTATTTCTTCCTTTATCAAGTTATCATTGAGTAGAGCATTGTTCAGTTTCCATGTGTATGTGGGCTTTCCATTGTTTTTGTCCATATTAAAGATGAGTCTTAGTCCATGATGATCTGATAGGGTACAAAGGATTATTTCAATCTTTTTGTATCTGTTGAGGCCTGTATTGTGAACAATTATATGGTCTATTTGTGAGAAGGTACCAGGAGGTGCTAAAAAAAGATATATTCTTTTGCTCTAGTATTAAATGTTCTATAGATGTCAGTTAAGTCCAATTGGTTCATAGCTTCTGTTAGTTTCATTGTGTCTCTGTTTAGTTTTTGTTTCCATGATCTGTCCATTACCTAGACTTGGGTGTTGAAATCTCCCACTATTATTGTGTGAGGTGCAGTGCATGCTTTAAGCTTTAGTAAAGTTTCTTTTATGTATGTGGGTGCCCTTGCATTTTGGGCATAGATGCTCAGAATTGAGAGTTCATCTTGGTAGATTTTTCTTTTGATGAGTATAAAGTGTTCTTCTTTATGTTTTTTGATTATGTTTGGTTGAAAATAAATTTTATTTGATATTAGAATTGGTACTTCAGCTTGTTTCATCTGACCATTTGCTTGGAATATTGTTTTCCATCCTTTTATTCTGAGGTATTATCTGTGTTTGTCACAGAGGTATGTTTCCTGTGTGCAGCAAAATTCTGGGTCTTGTTTATGTATGCAGTCTGCTAGTATTAGTTCTTTTAAGAAAAAGTCTGACCGCAGCTCAGAACAGACCACTCCGGACCACGCGGTTCCAAGGGGAAAGGACAAAGGTGGGGAGAGGAAGGTGGAAGAGATAAGAGATCGAGTCAGGGGGTTCCTGCCTGTTTTATATGGGTGGTGAGTAGTATCTTCCATGTAAAGGTGAGGTAGCCGGGTGGATTCTGGGAGTGTGCGGCTGTTGCCTTGGCAACGATGTGGGGGTCGCCTAGATGTGACGTGACTGGGTTTGGAGCCTAATACCAACAGCTAGCCTATTTTTTTATTGACAAATTGAGTCCATTGATATTAAGAGATATTAAGGAAAAATGAGTGTTGTTTCCTGTTAGTTTTGTTGTTGGTGGAGTTGTGTTTGTGTGGCTACCTTCTTTTAGGGTTGTTGGAAGATTACTTTCTTGTTTTTCTTTTTTTTAATTTATTTCTTTTATTTATTTTTTTGTTGTTGTTGTAGTTTTACTTCTTGTGCTGGAGCTTTTCACCAGTTATCCTTTAAAGAGCTGGATCCATTGGAAGATATTGTGTAAATTCAGTTTTGTCATGGAATATCTTGGTTTCTTCATCAATATTGATTGACAGTTTTGCTGGGTATAGTAGTCTGGGCTGGCATGTGTGTTCTCTTAGGGTCTGTATGATATCAGTCCAGGATCTTCTGGCTTTTATAGTCTTTGGTGAGAATTCTGGTGGAATTCTTATAGGTCTGCCTTTATATGTTACTTTGCCTTTTTCCCTTACTGCTTTTAGTATTTTTTCTTTGTTTTGTACATTTGATGTTTTGATTATTATGTGATGGGAGGTATTTCTTTTCTGGTCTAAACTATTTGGAGTTCTGTAGGCTTCTTGTATATTTATGGACATCTCTTTCTTTAGGTTAGGAAAGTTTTCCTCTATAATTTTGTTGAAGATATTTACTGGTCCTTTAAGTTCGTAGTCTTCACCATCATCTATTCCTATTATCCTTAGGTTTGGCCTTCTCACTGTGGTTTGGATTTCCTGTATGTTTTGGGTTAGTAGCTTTTTGTATTTTGCATTTTCTTTGACAGTTGTGTCAATGTTTTCCATGGTATCTTCTGCACATGAGATTCTCTCTTCTATCTCTTCTATCTCTTGTGATACTTGTGTCATAGGACTGCTGATCTTTTTCCTAGGTTGTTTTTTTTTTTTTTTTTTTTTTTTTTTTTTTTTTATCTCCAGGGTATTCTCCCTGTGTTTTTTTAAATTGATTTTACTTTCATTTTTAGATCTTGGATGGTTTTGTTTAATTCATTCACCTGTTTGGTTGTGTTTTCTTGAAATTTATTAAAGGATTTTGTGTTTTTTTCTTGAGGGGCTTCTATCTGTCTTCCTGTTTTCTCCTTAAATTATTTGAGAGTGTTATTTATGTCCTTCTTAAAGTCCTCTATCATCATCATGAGAAGTGATTTTAATTCTGAATCCTGCTTTTCTAGTGTGATGGGGTGTTCAGGGCTTGCTATGATGTGGGTGCTGATGATGCCAAGTTACTTGGATTCTTTTGCTTAAGTTCTTGTGCTTGCCTTTTGCCATGTGGTTAGCTCTAGTGCTGACTAAAGTCTACCTTTCCAGTTATCTTGCTTGTGTCTTCTCTCCTTGGTGTTCAGATGTCTCTGTGATTTTCTCCAGCTGCTCTGAATACAGTGGTACCTCTAGGATGACTCAGGATATTGTGTCTTCAAGGTAGCAGACCATCTGGGTGTCCACTGTTCTGAGTGGAGTGTCTCCTCTAGGATCTCTAAGGATAAGTTATCCACTGATCTGAGTGCAGTGACACCTCTAGGATGTCTCAGGATATGTTGTCTGTCGCTCTGAGTTCAGTTGTTCCTCTGTCACTCTGGGTTGAGTGGTAACTCTGCTGCTCTGGGTTGAGTGGACCTTCCAGGATGTCTTGGGAGGAATCCAGTGTCCACAATAGAGCAGACCAGGCAGGGGTCTGCACCAGGCCTCAGATCAGGGAGAGGGGCAAAAGGGGAATGCTCAGAAATATATTCTTTAGAGATAAAATGCTACTAAATTTTCAATGTCTATCCAAGAAAATTGAATGCAGACCCTCTTAAATACAAGCAGTGACTGGAAAAAAATAAAACAGTTACTGATTACTTTAGTAGAAAAATTTGGTACCAGGATATTATTTCCTCAAAAAAGCCTATCTTGTTTTTTTTTTCAAAGATGCCATCTATAACTTTAAGTTGAGCAAATACTTCCACACTGTTGACTACCATATGCCTCAGCACTGGCAACTTTATTATTTTATGCAATTCTGACCAGATAAATATATTTCACTTTGAAGTAGTTGATTTGTCATCAGGTTAATCATAGCATGGTATCATTTTCTATAAACTAAGATATAGTTTTAGTGTGAATAGCAACACAAAAGTAAATTCATACCATACATATAGTAACATAAGAATGGCACACCAACCATATCTTAAAATTTTCCAGAAGCCCCAGAAACAAAAAGACAATTGACACTGGGCCAAGTTGACAGGATTCATGCTTTCTTAGTGTACAAAACAGTATTCTGTCTTGAGCATTTTTGAAGTCCTAAGAGTTTTTTTTCTGATCCACCAGTTCTAATATGACCCACAATTCAAGAAGATTTCATAGATGATATTTGCAGTGTGGATTATGGATTATACCTATCAATAGACAGTCAAATTTAAGCAGCATCCACAGTGGAGAAGAACACCTACTTCTTTCACTAAGGCCAAGAATAAGCAATGACTTTAAATCTTGCTGTAAAACAATGCCAGTTGCCAAAATCATCATGTTAGTTTCTCTAACTGGGATGAAATTTCACAGGGGGAAAAACATCCACCACCAAAATGAGAAGTATTTCCTCTACAGATTTTAGACTATTAGAACTGGCATCTTATCTTTGGTTCACTCTCCAGCTGCAGTCCAACTTAAAGATTACTATCATGACTTGAATGAGAAAACATCCACCAACAAATATTGGCAAAAATATATGTAGAATATACAAACATTATGAAAATAATATATACCTCTGGGCTATGATGGTCCTAGCAGCTGGCTAATGCAGGGTGACCTCCAAAGTCCCATTTTGTCTTCTTAAACCTCCACAAGACCTCATAATCCTGAACCATACAATAATCCACCTTTATTCCCTTGTCTCTGATCTCTTTGGATCAAGGCAAGATGCCCTTAGTAGGCGTTTTTTGTTTGTTTGTTTTGTTTTGTTTTGTTTTGTTTTTTTCCAGGGATATCTCCACTCTTTTGTTATTTCTCTCAAACTTCTATCAAACTCCAGAACCATATGGGTAATCTTTCATCCCTCTACTCATGTATCATACTTTCTGTGCTCTCTTGGAAAAGCCAAGTTACTGTAGGCAGCCTATTTCCAGCAGAACCTCCATTCTCCCACAGTCACAATCAAGATCTTCCATCTGTTCTGAAGCTCCTGAACTGTACAGGGTATTGACCTTTCTCATCCCATTTTGATTGTTTCCTGAGCCATCTGGGCCATGCAAAGCTGCCCTGAGGGAATGTCTATCACAGGTGGAGCTCTGTTAACATACTACCTCTCTTATCAACTCTATTAGACCAGATCAACCTGCAATTCCAGAGGAACCTCCATTCTCCACCTGCCTCTTCTCACCTTAGACTAGTTTCACTTGTATTGTTTTATTTATATCTAGTTGATTGATTTAAGCTCTGAGGTTAATTATTTCTCCTGTGTGTTTTTAGTTCTTTTTATTTTTAAAATAGGGTTATAAGAAGTATTTATATTAATTTTATTTATTTATTCATTCATTGACTTATATCTTTCATAAGTGGTATCCCACTTCCAGTACCCCATGCAGTGTTTCTCAATACTTGTCCCCTCCCCTTCACTTCTAAGAGGACAACCCTCTAGTATCCCCCTACCATAGTGCATTAAGTCTTTGATGAATGAAACACATCCTTTCCAACTTTGGCTTTCTCAAGGCTTTGCACTTTCACCAAGAATACAATCTTATTGTAGCATCTTTGCTAGCACTTATGATTCACTCTTATATGTTTCTACTACTCAAGCTTAAATATTTCTCAGCCACTGTTCTGGGAGCTGTACTGTGGGATGTGCTGCAATATCACTGGTCTCATCTATGAGGCACAAGTGCACCCATTCCCTTATGACAATTAAAACTGTCTCCAGGCACATTCAACTGTCTTCCCCGAATGGGGAATGGCTCCATCACCCTTAATTGAGAATTGCTCTGGTTGATACTCCAAACATAATATCATGTTTCTGGGTGATTTTTACAGCATGCTATTCTCTCTATTCATTTTATAAGGTCACTGTTTTTATTGATAACAAAAACATTTTCATACAACCTATGATCCCTTTACCAATTTATGAAATATTTATTAAGATATCTGAAATTGGCAGAAGATGCACTATGACTCAAATTAACATTTAGTCAAATTTGTAAAGATAGTGCCATTTGCAATTTATACACAAAAATATGGCAGCAGAGTTTGTGTGAACTTCAGACTGACTACTTTTATTTTGTAGCAAATAAGGCCAGGCTGTTTGAGCTCCCACTCTTCTTAACCCTGCATCTCCAAAACAAAGTAACACCATTTCCTAGTTTATGCTTAAGAACCTCTTTGCAAATGATGTAATTTAAAGGTTAGCCCTTATAGACTTATGTTGGAAGCAAATTTCATTCCCTGGATAGTAGATATATATATATATATATATATATATATATATATATATATATATATATATATATATATATTTTTTTTTTTTGCATGAACATCAAAATATAGTTGTCAGATATCATATTCTCCTTGATACATTAACAAAACTTTCAGGGGATTAATTCTGAAACTGAAAGTTATAAAGAACTAAACTCAGTGATACTGTGAAATATAGACCAAACAATGTTACACCTCATCCATTCTGTATACCAGTTATACAGATTTTCAACAGTAAACCTGTTCCATGGCACAGGCAAAAAGGACATCACAAGGGAAAGTGAACATGGAAATTTTAAGGAGCTTGGTATTTACCCAGCCCATTTTAAAGGTTTTCTACATGAAGGTAAAGCTACTTGGTGCTTTTTGGAAAGATGCAGAGCATGCCAACAGAATATGAAAAAAAATCAATTTGAAAATCTCATGGATCCTTAATGTAATCATGGATTATAAGTTTATTGATGTAGAAGGGAATAATTTGTTTGACCTTCTCATTGACTCAGCCTTTCTAGATTCTTCCAAAAAATCAGTTATAGACCAATAAATGACATGGGTAGAAAGCTCCCACAGTCACATTTTCACTGGTTTCAAACAGGCTAAAGAACACATAATTAAGACAAAGAAAATTAATTATATTTTTAATCATGCCAAACCAACTGGATAACTTTCAAATTATCCATAACCTCCTATCGAATAGCAAACATAGTGCCATTCAGGTTGATTGTACATTTCTGCCCATGCCTGATGCTCTGTTCAATGTTCATGGTATGATGTTCTACTTTCATCCAACTGGCCACCAAGCACAGATATCAGCATGTATTTTGACCAATAGTAATTTGCTCACCCCAGTCTTTGGTAATGGTTAGTTAGGGAAAGTAGCATGCTGGTACTTATCACACTTTCTAGTCCTATTTTTTAAATCATAGTGCCAAGTCCTGGGGATGGTATTATTTGCATTTATATCTCTGTTTTTTCACCATGGATTCAATGTAACCAGCTCCCTTACATAATTGGCACCACATTTTGCTTGCTATGAAATTTGTTTCCTAAATATTCAAAGGGAAAAATAACTGGTCCTATCCTTAAGATGCTTATGTCAGTCACTCTGTAACACAAAGAAAAGCCACTAGTGTACACTGTTTGCTAATACTGTAAATCTCCTACCATCATGCTCAGTCAAAACAGCAACACAGCAAACCCACAGCCTAAGTTGATCACATAGATTATTACATCTACTCTTATACTTACCTGCACCAGGGAGCTATGTTTCGGTCCTGAAGAAAACAGAGAATCTGGTCAACAACATCTTAGGCTGAAGCATATATGATTTTCCCTAAGGACTCAGTCCTATGCTATGCACAGATGTAAGGGTGGAAATCTGAGCAACTGTCATATATTATCTAAGAGTAGTGATCTATCATACATACTATCAGATCTATCATTCTAAAATACTTAAAAAATAATGTTCCTAATAATTCTGACAAGTCTTATTCCAAAGAGGCAATCAGTATTGGGTTGTCAAACTGGAGCTCCCTATTATGTTCATATCCTGATAATATGGACTAGAGCCAGTACAGCAACTAATATACCTGAAAGTGTAACTTATTATGATGCAGAGTGTCAAACTAAGTGCATAATGTATGTTAGTGCTATACAACTGAACAGCATCTTGTATTTTATTTTTAAAAATTCAAATACTGGTGCTGGTGAGATGGATTTTTGCTTAGGAGCACAAATTTCTCTTCCAGATGACATAAGATTAATTCACAGCATCTACATTCGTAGATGAAAATTGTTTATAACTCCAGCTTCAGTATGTCTTTTGCCCTGTCTTGTCATCTCCATGTGCCACATTTATGTGGTGAACATAGACACAGGGAAACACTCATACAAATAAAATAATTTAAACTTTTAAAAATAAAATACTAAGGAAAACCAGGGCTATAATGTATGTGCCCTGTGTAATCACAAACATACACCTAACTATCTGATTCACAATCTGTGCTAAAATTTTCAGATAGCTTTTAGAAAATAGAAACCAGTGCTATCAATACAAAACTGCTCAAACCCTTGCCCCAAATGCATACACTGTGTACTGTATCACACACTGCAGTTACAGAAGGTGTACAATGTTTTTGAAAACATATTTGATATTATTTTTAAATTCAGAATTTTCTAAGAAAAAAATGGAAACTCCCACCTTTTAGCACTAGCAGTTGACCTTCAGTGTTGACCTCACATGCAATTAGAAAGGAGAAAGAAAAATGAATTTAGACAGTCCTACATCCTAAAGTCTGTGTAGTACAAAGAAGACTGAACCACTAGGCACTAGAAAATAGAAGGTATATACCCCTCTTAGCCTAGTATCACTAGCCAGCTGCTCTTGCCTCCAGGCAACAGCAAAAGTATTCATTGTTCTTAAAGAAAATAATTTTTTTGCATCCCCCTTTTCATTTTATTTCTAGTCTTATTTTTAATACAAAAGTGTGGCTGACAAAACCCAGATGAAGCAGGGCTACCAGGAGCTCTCACCAGGGCAGTATCTCAGGTAAGGAATCAGCAACACTTACCCCAAACAGGGAGTAACCAGGGCACACAAGGACCCAGGAATTTTTGCAACACTTACCCCAAACAGGGAGTAACCAGGGCACACAGGGACCCAGGAATTCACTCCTGGCCAGGAGCACCGGTATCTTCCAGTCTGGGCCAGTGGATTCCAGGAAATAGCTCTATACCCAATCTCACAGAACCCAGAGGAAGGAGGGCTCTCAAAAGCTCTAAGCCAGGCAGTATCTTAGGTAAGGAGGCAGCAACACTCACACCAAATAGAAAGTAACTGGGACCCACTGGGACCCAGGAATTCACTCCTGGGTGGGTGTACTGGCTTCTTCCTGTCTGGGCATGAGCATAGAGCAGATCCCAGGAGGCAGCTCTGTACCCAACCTCACAAAATCCAGAGGTGGCAGGGCTTTCAGGAGTTCTAACCTGGGCAGTATCTTAGGTCAGGAGACAGCAATATTCTACCCAAACAGGGAGTAACTAAGACCCACAGGGACCCAGGAATTCACTCCTGGTCCAGAGCACTGGTTCCTTCCTGTTTCTGCCTGAACACTGAGCAGATCTTGGACCTCAGCTCTAACCCTAGCAGTAACACTCATCCCAAACAGTTCTGACACAACCAAGATAATAGGAAAGACACGGCTCCAGTCAGAGACAGCTCAGGTAGCACCAAGGAGATCCAGATGGCTAAAGGCAAGCGCAAGAATACAAGCACCAGCAACCCAGAGTTCTCGGCTTCATCAGAACCTAGTTCTCCCACATTAGAAAGTCCTGAATTACCCATATCATCAGGAAAGCAAGAGTCAGATCTAAAATTACTTCTAATGAAGATGATAGAAAACTTTAAGAAGGACATAAATAACACCCTCAAAGAAATTGAGGAGAACACAGAAAAACAGGTGAAAGCCCTTAAAGAGGAAACACAAAAATCCCTTACAGAATTACAAGAGAATACAACTAAACAGGTGAAGTAATTGAACAAAAACATCCACGACATAAAAATGGAAGTAGAGACAATTAAGAAATCACAAAGGGAGAATACCAGGGATATACAAAAGCTGGGAAAGAAATCAGGAGTCATAGATGCAAGCATCACCAAGAGAATACAAGAGATAGAAGAGAGAATCTCAGGTGCAGAAGATACCATAGAAAATATTAACACAACTGTCAAAGAAAAGACAAAATGCAAAACGTTCTTAACACAAAACATCCAGGAAATTCAAGACACAATGAGAAGACAGAACTTAAGGATAATAGGTATAGAAGAAAGTGAGGATTCCCATCTTAAAGGGCCAATAAATATCTTCAACAAAATTATAGAAGAAATCTTTCCTAACCTAAAGAATGAGATGCCCATAATCATCCAAGAAGCCTACAGAACTCCAAATAGACTAGGTCAGAAAAGAAATACCTCCCATCACATAATAATCAAAACACAAAATGCAGAAAACAAAGAAAGAATTTTAAAAGCAGTAAGGGAAAAAGGCCAAGTAACATATAATGTCAGACCTATCAGAATTACACCAGACTTCTCACCAGAGACTATAAAAGCTAGAAGATCCTGGATGGATGTCATACAGACCCTAATAGAACATAAATGCCAGCCCAGGATATAATACCCAGCAAAACTCTCAATTACCATAGATGGAGAAACTAAGATATTTCATGACAAAACCAAATTTACACAGTATCTTTCCACAAACCCAGCACTACAAAGAATAATAGCAGGAAAGCACCAATATAAGGAGGGCAATTATACCCCAGAAAGAGCAAGAAAGTAAGCCTCTTCCAACAAACTCAAAAGAAGATAAACACACAAACAATGCCTCCACTGTTAACAAAAATAACAGAAAGGAACAATCTCCTCTCCTTAATATCTCTTAACATTAATGGACTCAATTCCCCTATAAAAAGACATAGGCTAATGGGCTGGATACACAAAGAGGAAGACAAGGAAAAGCCCACACTCACATGGAAATTGAACAATACTCTACTCAATGATAATGTGGTCAGGGAAGAAATAAGGAAAGAAATTAAAAACTTTTTAGAATTTAATGAAAATGAAGACACATTATACCAAAACCTATGGGACACAATGAAAGCAGTGCTAAGAGGAAAACTCATAGCTCTAAGTGCTTACAAAAAGAAACTGGGGAGGGTATACACTAGCAGTTTGACAACACACTTGAAAGCTCTAGAACAAAATGAAGCAAATACACCCAAGAGGAGTAGACAGAAGGAAATAATTAAACTCAGGACTGAGATCAACTAAATAGTAACAACAACAACAAAAAAACTATACAAAGAATCAATAAAACTAGGAGTTTGTTCTTTGAAAAAATCAACAAGATAGATAAACCCTTAGCCAGACTAATCAGAGGTCAGAGAGACAGTATTCAAATTAATAAAATCAGAACTGAAAAGGGGGACATAATAACAAAAACTGAGGAAATCAAAAAATCATCAGATCCTACTACAAAAGCCTATACTCATCAAAATTGGAAAATATGGATGAAATGAACAATTGTCTAGACAAATACCAGTTACCAATGTTAAATTAGGAGCAGATAAACCATATAAACTGTCCCATAATCCTGAAAGAAATAAAAGCAGTCATTAAAAATCTAGTCACCAAAAAAAAAAGTCTGGGACCAGATGGTTTCAGTGTGGAATTCTATCAGACCTTCAAGAAAGATATAATACCAATTATTTTCAAACTGTTCCACAAAGTAGAAATAGAAGGAACACTGCCCAATTCATTCTATGAAGACACAATCATGCTCATACCTAAACCACACAAAGACTCAACAAAGAGAGAGAACTTCAGACCAATTTCCCTAATGAATATTGATGCAAAAAATATTCAATAAAATTCTCAAAAATTGAATCTAAGAACACACCAAAACAGTCATCCATCATGATTAAGTAGGCTTTATCCTAGGAATGAAGGGTTGGTTCAATATACAGAAGTCCATCAATGTAATTCACTATGTAAACAAACTCTCAATTGAGGAGTCTCGAATGGTTGAGAAGCACCAAAAGAAGTGTTCAACATTCCTAGTCATCAGAGAAATGCAAATGAGAACAATATTGAGATTCCACCTCACATCAGTCAGAATGGCTAAGATCATAAACACAGGTGACAGCAGATGCTGGCGAGGATGTGGACAAAGAGGAACACTCCTCCATTGTTGGTGGGATTGTGAGCTGATATAACCACTATACCAGCTAACAATCTGGTAGTATACTCTGGTGGTACTTAGAAAATTGAACATAGTATGATCTGAGGACCCAGCTATACCACTCATGGGCATATACCCAAAATACAACAGGGACACATGCTCCGCCATGTATATAGCAGCCATATTTATAATAGCCAGAAGTTGGAAAGAACCCAGATGTCCTTCAACAGAGGAATAGATACAGAAAACATGGTATTTTTACACAATGGAGTACTACCCAGCTATTAAAAACAATGAGTTCATGAAATTCTTAGGCAAATGGATGGAGCTTGAGAATATCATCCTGAGTTAGGTAACACAATCATAAAAGACCATACATGGCATACAATCACTGATAAGTGGATATTAGCCCAAAAGCTCACAATATCTAAGACACAATGCATAGACCACATGAAACTCAAGAGGAGGAAGGAAGACCAAAGAGTGGTTGGTTTTTTTTTTTTTTTTGAAGGAGTAGCAAAATACTCAACCAGAGCTCCCAGGGTCTAAACCTCCAGCCTGAGAAGAGAAAGGGAGGGACTCATGGCTCCACTTGTATAGGTAACTGAGGGTGGCCTCATTAGGCAACAGTGGAAGTGGATCCATAGTGTTGGGGAATGTGAGAGCAGAGAGGCAGGATTGGGAGAATGGTGGGAGCACACCCTCACAAAAATTGGAAGAGGGGGAATGGGATAAGGGGTTTTGAGGGGAAAGGAAGTGGAGATAGCAGTGAAAGAATATGTAAAATATCCAACCCCCCCCAAAACAAATAATGGGTCTGAAAAAAAAAAAGATAGATTACTTAGTTCAAATGATTTTCAAAGGTTTCCAGGAGATGCTTATTGGCTAAGATCTTATTTTAAGCTCTTCACAAAAGAATTTATGTCTCTGTTTAATATTCTCAAGAGAGATGCAAATCCTAATTTCTCTCAAAAATTAATTGACAAAAGAGGAGTAATTTTACAAAAAAGTAGAAGAAGCTCTCATTAATTTATATATTATATAGATTGATATAGATTGATTAATTGTTGGCTGTTTTATAATAGTCCTTTGGTAAAAGAAATTATTAATAAAGAATTATATTTCTTTAAATAGTGTCTTCATGACTGTCTGAGGGTGGAAGGGGCATGCCTTGTTTACTCTTAACTTTCTAAAACTGAAAGTTAAAGGCAAATCTGCTGCTGATTACCTCTGGCATCGCTGAGACCAATAAAAACTAAGCCACAACTATGTGGAAGGATCCTTTTACTCTTAAATGGAATGGCCAGGACCCAGTTACTACATGGGGCCAAGGATTGATATGCACATTTGATACCACAGAAGGCACAGCTAAATGGCCACCAAAAAGATTAATGAACTAAATAGATACCCCCACAAAACCAGGTTCAATTATAAATAAGATGAATAACAATTGACATCCAGGGAAGAGAAATTTCCCTGAGAATTCCCTTCTTTTTTCTTTTCCAGATAAAAAATTAATCACTGGTGATGTCTGCTATTAGGAGTTCTAATCCTGATGCTGGCTTCTGGACTTATACTACTCAGACCTCCAATGGGCCTTTGACAAGGACATCAAGCAGCTATAGACTGACATCACTAATCTGAAGAAATCCCTCGTTTCGCTGTCTGATGCAATCCCCCCAAATTTCAAAGGACTTTATTGGACTTGATTTTGTCTTTTACAATAGAAAAGATTGTGTACAGCTCTAGACTGTGTAAAGCCCTTAAACAAGAATGCTGCTTTTACATAGACAAAACAGGGATGATTAAAGTGAGCATGAAAAAGGCCAGAGAAGGTCGTAGAAAAGACAGAGAGAGAAAGAGAAAAATGAGAGCTTGTACAATAATTGGTCTTCAACCTCTTCATGATTGTTAATCCTACTTCCTTCCATCCTGGGACCATTAATTAGGTTATTTTTGCTTATTTCCTTTGGTCCCTGGGCCTTAAATAGGCTGACTAACTTTGTGAAACAACAGATAGATAATCTGATAGCAAAATCTATTCAGATACATTATCATAAGTTAGCTATAAAGGACCACAAGACTCTAGATGAAGATGTTACTCTATCCAGGGTGCTCCCAAGTCCCATCTCCACCCAACCTAAAAGAAGGGACTTCTGCCCCTAGACCAAGCAGAGAGGGGTCACCCAGAACCCCCTCTGTTTGGCAATCTGAATTCTTGCTTAGGCTGCGAAGCTAAGCACTGCAAGGGAATATAAATAAAAGTTAAAAATATGTTTCTGGGTTCCCTGAGGAACAAGTCTGACTGCATAGGGGTTGATGTCAAAAGTATCCCCTCTCCAGGAAAAAGACATCGGGATGGGTATGGCCTTCATGCCTCACTGGACAACTACAGGAGGACCAGAGCCATTACAAAGTCCCCTTTAATTACTGGAGGTCAGGTCTCTATCCCTGCCTTGGCAAGATTAGAATCACCATAGCTCTTCTATACTTGGAGAAGGGAGGAGATGTCAGGGGCAGCCCTGCTTATACCCTGAAGGCCTAAAATCAGCCACAAGCCTAAAATCAGCAATAGGCCTGACATACATGCCTGCTAACACAAGGTCTTGGGTCTCTATGGAAAAAACACTGAAACAGAGGGTTATAAACTATTGTAAACAGGCAGCTTTTGTTGAAATCTACCAGCCTGAGTAGTCATAGACCTTGTAAATGGGCAGCCTTAGCAGATAGTAACAACCTAGATAATGACAAGTGAAGCATAGGCAGCATCATAGTGACCTGACCCCTGAATCTTCACCCAGCTGATAACCCTGTTCTGAAAGATATCTGTACCCCCCCCTGAACATCTATGCTCCTGTGTCATCCCTTTCCCCACATCCTGCATGTTTGTGTGTATAACCCCTGTGTTAAAAAGTAAAAATTATGATTTGATAATTAAAAAAAGAAAAAAACAGAAATGAAAAGAAATAACACACAGTGTCCCCCTGGCTCTGCTGACTTAGCTTCTTACAGTCCATTTTCTTGTTCTCAGAAATACTTTGGATTATAAAATGTTATTGTGTTTTTGGTTAGTATGCTGGGTAAAATAATTTTTATTGATTTCCTTTTAAATTTCAAAGTTTATAGTGAGTTAATGTGTCCTTCAAAATAATTATAGGTCATATTTATTTTCATATTGTAAAATTCAAGTTAACCTGTTGAACATTTTTAAAAAAAAAATGGATTCCTTTTTGAGAATTTCATATATGAGCACTGTATTTACATAATTTTTTCTTTCTCTCCTTCCTCCTACTCTTCCCAACCCCTAAATACTTTTCAAATATATCTTATTTAATTATTTTTCATATATGTATGTATATATGTATACATGTATAAGTATGTATGTATATACAAATACTGATAAAGTATTTTAGGAAAAAAAAGGGTGGCTGAAGAGTTTTGTCTCTCTCATGACTTATCGCATAAATTTTTGTAGCTCACCCTATGATAGGGCCAAAGTTCATAATTTCTGATGGAATTTATCTCTTCTTGATTGATAATGAAACCAAGACATTGTGTTTGGAAAAAACAGACATAATGCAGACAGAGTGCTGCTTTTGATGAGAGGCCAACATTGTGATATCTGATTGTTATTAGAAATATTATAATTGGCCCCTCCCCCAGTCTGAGGCCTGTGGGTGAGTGCACCCTGGATTCCACCAGACACATTCTGGGGGTTCCATAGAACCCATAGCCAGCGCTAGCATGCCCCTTCTGCCTCTTGCCCCTCCTCCGGTCTGAGGCCTGCGGGTGAGAGCACCCCAGATTCCATCAGACACATTCTGGGGGATCCACAGATCCCACAACCAGCTTTAGGTAGGAAAACCCACATACTACCCTGAGCTCATAGCTGGGTGCCCTGAGTGCTCAGAATCCAACAGATACCCCTCCCCAACCCCCCCCACGCCCCTGCCGGCTAGCACCCCCCTTCTGCCCATCTCCCGGGTCTGAGGCCCGGACCAGACCTCTACCAGGTCTGCAGTTGTGTGGACCCCGGATCCCGCCTGAGACATACTGGAAGGTCCACTCAACCCAGAGCCACAGAGGAACAACTGAACTCAGAGTGTCAGACAACATATCCTGAGATATCCAAGAGGAGACACTGCACCCAGAACAGCAGACATCTAGCTGGACTGCTACCTTGGAGGCACCATATCCTGAGGCATCCTATAGATACCACTTTAATCAGTGCAGCTGGAAAAAAACCACAGAGACATCTGGACCCCTAGAAGACCAAACACAAGCGAGACAACTGGAAAGACAGGCTTCAATCAGAGACAGAAGTACAGGTAGCACTAGAATTAACCAGATGGCAAAAGGCAGGCATAAGAACGTAAGCAACAGAAACCAAAGTTACATGGTATCATCAGAACCCAGTTCCCCCATCAGAGCAAGCCCTGAACACCCCTTCACACTAGAAAAGCAGGATTCAGAATTAAAATCACTCCTCATGATGATGATAGAGGACTTTAAGAAAGACATAAATAACACTCTCAAAGAACAGATAGAAAACCTTAGAGAGGAAACACAAAAATCCCTTAAAGATTTGCAAGAAAACACAACCAAAAATGTGAAGAAATTAAACAAAACCATGCAGGATCTAAAAATGGAAGTAGAAACAATAAAGAAATCACAAAGGGAAAACACCCTGGAGATAGAAAACTTAAAAAAATGATCAGGAGTCATAGACACAAGTATTACCAACAGAATACAAGAGATGGAAGAGAGAATCTCATGTGCAGAAGATACCATGGAAAACATTGACACAACTGTCAAAGAAAATGCAAAATACAAAAAGCTACTAACCCAAAATATACAAGAAATCCAAGACACAATGAGAATGCCAAACCTAAGGATAATAGGAATAGATGAGGGGGAAAACTGCCAACTTAAAGGACCAGTAAATATCCTCAACAAAATTATAGAGGAAAACTTCCCTAACTTAAAGAAAGAGCTATCCATAAATTTACAAGAAGCCTACAGAACTCCAAATAGTTTAGACCAGAAAAGAAATACTTCCTGCCACATAATAGTCAAAACATCAAATGTACAAAACAAAGAAAAATACTAAAAGCAGTAAGGGAAAAAGGCAAAGTAACATATAAAGGCAGACCTATAAGAATTACACCGGACTTCTCACCAGAGACCATAAAAGCCAGAAGATCCTGGACCGATATCATACAGACCCTAAGAGAACACAAATGCCAGCCCAGACTACTATACCCAGTAAAACTGTCAATCATTATTGATGGAGAAACCAAAATATTCCATGACAAATTCAAATTTACACAGTATCTCAACACAAACCCAGCACTTCAAAAGATAATTCGTAAAAAACTCCATCACAAGGAGGGAAACTACAACCTAGAAAAAGCAGGAAAGTAATCTTCCAAAAACCATAAAAGCAGGTAGCTACAAAACATATCTCCACTGCCAATAACAAAAATAACAGAAAACAACACTCATTTTTCCTTCATATCTCTTAATATCAATGGACTCAGTTCTCCAGTAAAAAGACATAGAGTATCAGACTGGATACGTAAACAGGACCCAACATTTTGCTGCATTCAGGAAACGCACCTCTTTGGAAAGGACAGACACTACCTCAGAGTAAAAGGTTGGAAAACAATCTTCCAAGCAAATGGTCCCAAGAAACAAGAAACAAGCTGGAGTAGCAATTCTAATATCAAATAAAATCAGTTTTCAACCAGAAATAATCAAAAAAGATAAAGAAGGACACTTCATACTCATCAAAGGAAAAATGTACCAAGAGGAACTTGCAATTCTCAACATCTGTGCCCCAAATGTAAGGGCACCCACATACATGAAAGACACTTTACTAAAACCTAAAGCATACATTGCACCCTACACAATAATAGTGGGAGATTTCAACACCCCACTCTCAGCTGTGGACAGATCATGGAAACAGAAACTAAACCGAGACACAATGAAACTAACAGAAGTTATGAACCAATTGGACTTAACTGACATCTATAGAACATTTCATCCTAAAACAAAAGAATATACCTTCTTCTCAGCAGCACCTCATGGTACCTTCTCCAAAATAGACCATATAATTTGTCACAAAACAGTCCTCAACAGATACAAAAAGATTGAAATAATCCCCAGTACCTTATCAGACCACCATGGATTAAGACTTGTCTTTGACATGGACAAAAACAACAGAAAACCGACATACACTTGGCAATTGAACAATGCTCTACTCAATGATAACTTGGTCAAGGAAGAAATAAAGAAAGAAATTAAAGACTTTTTAGATTTAAATGAAAATGAGGACACATCATATCAAAACATGTGGGACTCATTGAAAGCAGTACTAAAAGGAAAAATCATAGCTCTAAGTGCTCACAAAAAGAAATTGGAAAGAGCATACATTAACAACTTGACAGGAAACCTGAAAGCATTAGAACAAAAAGAAGCTAGTATACCCAAGAGAAGTAGATGTCAGGAAATAATCAAACTCAGGGCTGAAATCAACCAAGCTGAAACAAAAAGAACTATACAAAATATCAACAAAACCAGGAGCTGGTTCTTTGAAAAATCAACAAGATGGACAAACCCTTAGCCAGACTAACCAAAGGGCGCAGAGACAGCATTCAAATTAATAAAATCAGAACTGAAAAGGGAGACATAACAACAGAAACAGAGGAAATTAAAAAAATTATCAGATCCTACTACAAAGGCCTATACTCAACAAAATTAGAAAATCTGTAGGAAATGGACAACTTTCTAGATATATACCAGGTACCACAGTTAAACTAGGAGCAGATAAACCATCTAAACAGTCCCATAATACCTAAAGAAATAGACACAGTCATTAAAAATCTTCCCACCAAAAAATGTCCGGGGCCAGATGGTTTCAGTGCAGAATTCTTTCAGACCTTCAAGGAAGACCTAATACCAATCCTCTTCAAGCTATTCCATCAAATAGAAACAGAAGGAACACTACCCAATTCATTCTATGAAGCTACCATTACACTCATACCTAAACCACAGAAAGACCCAACAAAGAAAAAATACTACAGACCAATCTCTCTTATGAATATTGATGCAAAAATACTCAATAAAATTCTCACAAACTGAATCCAACAACACATCAAAACAATTATCCATCAAGATCAAGTAGGCTTTATGCCAGGAATGCAGGGATGGTTCAATACTCAGAAATCCATCAATGTAATCCACTACATAAATAAACTCAAAGAGAAAAACCACATGGTCTCTCACTAGATGCTGAGAAAGCATTTGACAAAATTCAA
This sequence comes from Arvicanthis niloticus, assembly GCF_011762505.2. Lineage (NCBI taxonomy): Eukaryota > Metazoa > Chordata > Mammalia > Rodentia > Muridae > Arvicanthis > Arvicanthis niloticus. The sequence goes on along the minus strand of NW_023044978.1, from coordinate 2,065,429 downwards.
CATCCCTTCATGTTAAAAGTCTTGGAAAGATCAGGAATTCAATGCCCATATCTAAACATAGTAAAAGCAATACACAGCAAGCCAGTAGCCAACATCAAACTAAATGGAGAGAAACGTGAAGCAATCCCACTAAGATCAGGGACTAGGCAAGGCTGCCCACTCTCACCTTACCTATTCAATATAGTACTGGAAGTCTTAGCTAGAGCAATTAGACAACAAAAGGAAGTCAAAGGGATACAGATAGGAAAGGAAGAAGTCAAAATTTCACTATTTGCAGATGATATGATAGTATACTTAAGTGAACCTAAAACTTCCACCAGAGAACTCCTAAACCTGATAAACAACTTTTGCAATGTGGCTGGATATAAAATCAACTCAAACAAATCAGTAGGCTTCCTCTATTCAAAGGATAAACAGGCTGAGAAAGAAATCAGGGAAATGACACCCTTCACAATAGCCACGAATAAAATAAATTATCTTGGAGTGAATCTAACAAAGCAAGTGAAAGATCTGTATGACAAGAACTTCAAGTCTTTGAAGAAACAAATTGAAGAAGATCTCAGAAGATGGAAAGATCTCCCATGCTCCTGGATTGACAGGATTAATTTAGTAAAAATGGCTATCCTGCCAAAAGCAATCTACAGATTCAATGCAATAACCATCAAAATTCCAAATCAATTCTTCATAGAGATAGAAAGAGCAATTTACAAATTCATTTGGAATAACAAAAAACTAGGATAGCAAGAACTATTATCAACAATAAAAGAACTTCTGGGGGAATCACCATTCTGGACCTCAAACTGTACTACAGAGCAGTAGTGATAAAAACTGCATGCTATTGATACAGAGACAGACAGGATGATCAATGGAACAGAATTGAAGACCCAGAAATGAACCCACATACCTATGGTCACTTGATCTTTGACAAGGGAGCTAAATTCATCCAGTGGAAAAAGACAGCATTTTCAACAAGTGGTGCTGGCTCAACTGGAGGTCAACATGTAGAAGAATGCAAATTAATCCATTCTTATTCCCTTGTACAAAGCTCAACTCCAAGTGGATAAAGGACCTTCACATAAAGCCAGGTACACTGAAACTACTAGAAGAGAAGTTGGGGAAGTCCCTCGAATACCTAGGCACAGGGGAAAAGTTCCTGAACAGAACACCAATGGCTTATGCTCTAAGATCAACAATCGACAAATGGGACCTCATCAAATTGCAAAGCTTCTGTAAAGCAAAGGACACTGTCAACAAGACAAAATGGCAACCAACATATTGGGAAAAGATCGTTACCAATCGTACATCTAATAGAGGGCTAATATCGAATATTTACAAAGAACTCAAGAAATTAGATGCCAAACAACAAAATAACCCCATTAAAAAATGGGGTACAGAGCTAAACAAAGAATTCTCAACTGAGGAAACAAGAATGGCTGAGAAGCACCTTAAGAAATGCTCAACATCCTTAGTCTTCAGGGAAATGCAAATCAAAACAACACTGAGATACCACCTCACACCAGTCAGAATGCCTAAGATCAAAAACTCAGGTGATAGTAGATGCTGGAGAGGATGTGAAGAAAGAGGAACACTCCTGCATTGTTGGTGGGGCTGCAAGCTGATACAACTACTCTGGAAGTCAGTCTGGCAGTTCCTCAGAAAATTTGACACAGCAGTACCTGAGGACCCAGCTATACCACTCCTGGGCATATACCCAGAAAATGCCCCAACAAATAACAAAGACATATGCTCCACTATGTTCATAGCAGCCCTATTTATAATAGCCAGAAGCTGGAAAGAACCCAGATGCCCTTCAACAGATGAATGGATACAAAAAACGTGGTACATTTACACAATGGAATATTACTCAGCTATTAAAAATAATGAATTTGAGAAATTCTTAGGTAAATGGATGGAACTAGAAAATATCATCCTGAGTGAGGTAACCCAATCACAAAAGAACACACATGGTATTTACTCACTGATAAGCAGAGATTAGCCCAAAAAGCTGAAACAACAAAGATTCAACTACCAGACTACATGAAGCTCATGAAGAAGAAAGAACAAGTAAGGATGCCTAGGTCTTTCTTAGAAGGAGTAACTAAATACCCAAGGGAGCAAATATGGAGACAAAGTGTGGGTCAGAATCTGAAGGGGGGGTTGTAGGGAGACCATTCCGTCTGGGTATTCATTCCATGGGCAGTCACCAAAAATAGATGCTGATAGGGATGTCAGGATGGGAAAGCTGAC